>NC_064307.1:39784139-39916583 GCF_023373825.1 Bactrocera dorsalis
ATATCGACCTAAAATTTTGCAGACGACATTTTCTCTCAAAGAAGCTGCGAATTTGTCAAAACCGCCGATGTTGGACCGCTATAGCATATAACGGGTGATTTTTTTGAGGTTAGGATTTTCATGCATTAGTATTTGACAGATCACGTGGGATTTCAGACATGGTGTCAAAGAGAAAGATGCTCAGTATGCTTTGACATTTCATCATGAATAGACTTACTAACGAGCAACGCTTGCAAATCATTGAATTTTATTACCAAAATCAGTGTTCGGTTTTTTTTTTTTTTTTCGGACAAATTTTGTTCAGCGATGAGGCTCATTTCTGGTTGAATGGCTACGTAAATAAGCAAAATTGCCGCATTTGGGGTGAAGAGCAACCAGAAGCCGTTCAAGAACTGCCCAATGCACTGTTTGGTGTGGTTTGTACGCTGGTGGAATCATTGGACCGTATTTTTTCAAAGATGCTGTTGGACGCAACGTTACGGTGAATGGCGATCGCTATCGTTCGATGCTAACAAACTTTTTGTTGCCAAAAATGGAAGAACTGAACTTGGTTGACATGTGGTTTCAACAAGATGGCGCTACATGCCACACAGCTCGCGATTCTATGGCCATTTTGAGGGAAAACTTCGGACAACAATTCATCTCAAGAAATGGACCCGTAAGTTGGCCACCAAGATCATGCGATTTAACGCCTTTAGACTATTTTTTGTGGGGCTACGTCAAGTCTAAAGTCTACAGAAATAAGCCAGCAACTATTCCAGCTTTGGAAGACAACATTTCCGAAGAAATTCGGGCTATTCCGGCCGAAATGCTCGAAAAAGTTGCCCAAAATTGGACTTGCCGAATGGACCACCTAAGACGCAGCCGCGGTCAACATTTAAATGAAATTATCTTCAAAAAGTAAATGTCATGAACCAATCTAACGTTTCAAATAAAGAACCGATGAGATTTTGCAAATTTTATGCGTTTTTTTTTTTTAAAAAGTTATCAAGCTCTTAAAAAATCACCCTTTAGTTGTCATACAAACTGATCGATCAAAAACCAATCTTTGCATGGACATTTTTTTGTTTTGAAAAGGAATCTTAATACAAATTGGCACGGTTTATTATTCGAGCCAAAGGTATAATCTCTGAGGAAATTATTCAGATCGGATCACTGTAGCGTATAGCTGCCATATAAACTGCATGATCAAAATCAAGTTCTTGTATGAAATATGTTGTATTTGTAAAGAGTTTCGATGCAACTGAAGTTAACATTTTTTAATGTCAATAAGTCACTTAGATTGTTTCAAGATTACACAGTGAAATTAAATAAAAAAAATTAAATTATTTTTTGATTTATCAGAGATCTCCTACGGCGCTAAAAAAGTCCTCCAGTACAGCCAGTCACTACACTGTGGTTATTTAGAACCTCTTAAAGTTGTCCTGCCCCTAAATACATTTTCTTAACAAATCCAACACATTTGCCTAAAACCAACATATGGCAACAATACTTTAGATTCTAAAATTTTCTAATGCAGTTATACAGGAGGTCAGATCAATGAGAAACACGTTCAAAAGAATGCATATCGCTAGCTTAACTAACATAGAAATCGTTCACAGTGATGCGGAAAGCGGAAGTAAAACGGAAATTGTAACTTCATGCTATGCAAGCCAAAAACGCAAAAAAAACATCAAAAGTTTGTCCGTTTAAGTGTTTGCCCTCACGCACTGACAGACATATAGTACATACATATGTACATATACAAACAGATGGATACACCTCCTGCTAGTGGGTCATCCCCACTCTACACCGCACTTAACATATTTGCCAATCAAGCGGATATGCGCGTGTGAGCGGTTGTCTGAGTATGACGAGCGTTGTTCTCCAACTTTTTCGACGGAAAATCATCAAGCAGCTGGCCGAAGATGCGAAGCGAAAAGAAGATCAAAGTAGCGCCCATAAAAGGTAATAATGTGCAAATATTAAAACAGCAAATTATTGCAATTGAAACACGGATTGCTGAGTAAAGAAGGTGGGGCGTGGAAGCAAAAAATAAAAATATGCAAAAATACTACACAAACAGAGAAGCAGGCAGCATTTGTGGCGGAGAAACAAAAGGCCGAGAAAAAATCAGAAAGAGTTAATGCCAAGTCAGACGTGACTAAAACAAGCCGAAACAAAATGAGGCGACACGCAAATCGCAAATGCGCGCTTTAGTTTATGACAACAACAAAAGCAGCAATAATTTCGAATGCAGCAGAACAACTGAAAAAGTGATGAGCATGCGCATGAGAATAAATACAAAAAAAATTAGTGAGGAAACCAAGAAGAGTTTGAACGTGCAATAGAAAGTGCGCAGCCGTTACGTTTCGTTAATTTGCCAAAAGCAGGCAACAACAATGAGCAGAACAGAAACAAAAACTGGAAACAACAGTAAGAGATTCCATGACAGCATTGAAGCTTAAAGCGATGCTTCTTTTTCTTTATAGGCGTAGAACCGCGTATGCGATTATAGCCGAAAAAGCACAGAACAGCTTCGGTTCCGCGATGATTGGACGAAAATTCTTTTTTTTTTCATTTGGAAAAGTTTTGGTTGGCTTATGCCTTTAAAATATAAATAATTACAATATCTCAGTTTCGTGATTTTTGGCGGTCAGTTTCCATGGCAGCTATAAAGTATAGTGGTCCAATCTGAACAATTTCTTCAGAGTTTGTTGCGAAGATACTTTGCAAATAAATAAGTTTTCCATACACGGATTTGAATTTGATGCCCAGGATTCCTAGATATGGATCAAAAAACAATTCATTGAGTGGGTTTATATCTACTCCAGTCAATCTGTCGGGTTCGAGGAAGTTATGGTAACCGTGATTCTTCAATCTTATTCTGGCCAAAGCTGGAAAGTGAAGGAAAAAGTGTCTCCATGTTTCCATCTTATATTCCTCCCTGCAACTATGAAGCTCAAAATGAATTTAAATGATGAAATTATTATCCTTTTCTATTAAAAATTTTTACTCAGACTGTATTGCAAAAAAAAAACGATTAAAATTTATTTATTTAAATCAAAATTGCCAACTTATCAAACTTATCTTGCCTGCGGTGCGGATATCTGTAAACACAGCAATCAACGCCAATTGTGCAATTTTTCACTCACATAAAGTCCATACTTTTTCACTTAATTGATATTGTGGTACTCGAGTGTTGGCAATCAAAGTCCAAGCAATAAAAATTAAACGCTCCTAAATTGTGCAAAACTCTGCCAACACCTCGAGACGAGCATACCGACAATAATTTATAAATCTATGCAGAGATTGTGCGGTGGTGTTACGGTGCCACAAGGAGCATGAAGACCACTGCAGACGACTGCTGGCAAAGGAAGTGTGTAGAGTGTGCGCAGCGCTTAACTATCTCTAAGTGTCTGCTCATATCCTATCTACAGTAATTTCTCGATAAATTCCGGAAAATTTTGAGACCGGAATAAAAGCAACAGCAAGAGACGGCAACACACCTTGCAACACGACTGGTGTAGTAAGACATGGCTGGTGCAGTGCAGCAAGACGTACAACAGCACTTGGGCAGCGTGTGTAGCAATGCAATATGTGGAGCATTTGGTAGGATTTTTATTTTGGTTGCACGATGAGAGGGAACCTTGTGTGTGTGTGGGGGGCGACAGCAAAAAAAGGGCTTTTGAGCGCTGTAGCTGGTTGCCTCGTTAAAATGCGAGCGTTCATTGCGAACAAAGTGTGGAGGATCATTAAAAATAAACTGTCTTGCGTGCTGATAATAAGCGTGCAACAATAGCCAAGTCAAGAAAAGTCAAGCAAACACAACCACATGTATACACACATATATACATATATGTATATTGTATGCGGCTGGACATTGTGAGTTACGAAATGAAGGCAAGGTGCAGACTTGTGGCGTTGTGAAGGCGCTGTGACGCGTTGCCTGCCGACTGGTGGACCTGCTGCAACTCACACACTTGCAAGTGGCTGGTGCAACCTTTCTTCGTGCAGCTTTTATGTCTTTTTTATCTGTCACAGCGAGCAAAAAAGCAGCAACTACACTTGATAGCAGCGCATTTACGTTGTTCGTGTGCGCGTTTGTGTGTGTGTCTGCGGCACTTGTGGCCGCCAGCGGTGGACATTCATTCAGAATTCATTAGATTTCATTCATGAAAATGTTTTTATTATGCGAGAACGTTTTCGTCTGTAATTTGCGCTGTTGTGCCTTAATCTGCTTACGCCACGCGTGTATGTGTGTGCGCCTGCGCTTAATGGCCTCCAATAACTGCGAATTATGAATGTGATTAGATAGTGGCTGTCCAATTGAGTGTCCATTTCGTTCGATTGGATGGAGTCATCCGAAGGTGTTGAGCTGCAGTTCGGACATAGCGCCAAATTACCATTATTATAGATCTTGCATGTTATGCCACATCCCAACCGCCTATCCTTTCAGCGCGCTCCTTGCCATAAATGCGCCACCCGCTCGTCACGGTAAAGGCTTGGTTTGATTTTTTTTACTTTTTCAACATCCCAATTGTGTTTGTCCATAAACGTAAATAACGCATTGTGTTCGTAGGCCTTTACATGCGCAATACTGCTGGGCGTGCATGTGTGTTGCAGGTAGTGTTGCGCAGTAGCTGCGCCTTCAGGCCATCTCGTCGGGCAATTTCTTTGGCAGGCATTATTGTGTTGCACGTTCGCATATGCAGATTACGAGCGCTTGTTTGTGTTTATGTATGTGTAAGAGTGTTATTTGGTGGGGCGCGTTCGTATTGGCCGCAATTGCATGCAGATTTGCTGCTACTAGATGATTATGGTTATTGTGCTTAATGTTTGTTTAGCGACCGTTTGCTTATCATGTTGCTAATTTGCAATTTCTGCACTAATAATATGTTGGTATGCGTTAGACGAAAATTATTAAAATATATGTGA
The DNA here is from genome assembly GCF_023373825.1 of Bactrocera dorsalis. NCBI lineage: Eukaryota > Metazoa > Arthropoda > Insecta > Diptera > Tephritidae > Bactrocera > Bactrocera dorsalis. Next base: position 39,789,057 of record NC_064307.1, read on the forward strand.
ACAGTTGAGGCGTTATAATATAAAGGACACAGGCGTAATTGCTGTATATCTATATTTTTTTTCTTATTTTCTTGCTTACTTTACTCTACAGTAGTAAGATGATCGATGTTTAAGTTTCTAATTTATTCATTAACTACTCAAATACATATATTTATCATATAAAATTTAGTATAGCATATCTTGAAGTATAGCACACCTCCTAGAAGCAGCTTGGCGTGACGCATACTTGCTGCCTGCCGCCAGTACCCCTCCCTCTCTTCTCTCTCCTCAGTGCGAAGCAGCTCCTTAAGAGTGTGGGGTCCTACTGCTATATATGGCTCTGGTCCCAACATCTTGGACGTTGCCGCCTTGCGTGCCAGTTCGTCGGCCTTCTCGTTTCCTTCTACTCCCTTGTGCCCTGGTACCCTAATTAGGTGCACCCGGTTGCGCAAGACACGCGATTTAGCCTTTCTATGCATTCCTCGACTAAAAGCGATTTGGTCTCGTACGACAAGATCGCTTTTATCGTTGGTTGCGATAGTTGCGGCTGAGGTTAACTTCGGCGCACTGACTAATGGCAAAAACTTCAGCCTGGAAGATGCTTGGGAAGCAACCCATAGGAATGGACAGCTTAGTATGCGGACCCGCTATACCTGCCCCAATGCCTTCCGGTGTTTTTGAGCCATCAGTGTACCACTGAATGGTACTGTCCTCCAGGAGCCTTTCCAGAGTGGAATCATTCCACTCCGTTTTGCTGCCTAGAGTTACTATGAAGTTCTTGTTGAGATTTATTTTCTTTGATGTGCCGTCTCTTGGGAGGAGGGCTAGCGGTGTGCTTTCCGCTAGAGCGTCCATCTGTTTAGAGGACACTATCTTCCCTCTTCCACAGCCTTCTGCTGACATTAGCAGCGTGGTGTGTTTTGCTGCTAGCTTGATCACCTGATGCAGCGGTGTGAGCTCTAGTATGACTTCCAGTGCCACCGTGGGGCACACACATGCAAGTCTCTGCAGCTTTGATAGTCTCTGAATCACAGAGGAATGTGCTGCTTTGTTGGCCCAGGCAACCGCTCCATAGGTAACGATAGGCCTTACTATCATGGTATACAGCCATCTAATGATATTTGACTAGCATCCCCATGATCTGCCGGCCAGGCATCTGCATATCATGAGCCCTCTAGTTGCTTTGGACAACGTTAAGTCCAAATGCCTGCTCCATCTCAACGTTGAGTCTAAGGTGAGGCCAAGGAATTTGACCTCCTTTGACATTTCCACCTCTATGCCTCCAATTGTTAGGGACCTCAGGCCCGGAAGAGATCTCCGCCTAATGAATGGGATCACGGTGGTTTTTGCTGGGTTGATGTTTAGCCCTACCGTGCTGCACCATCCTTTCGCCAAGTTTAGGCCCCTTTGTACAATGTCACAGAGAGTGTTCTCAAATCTGCCTCTGGCCATTATGACAATGTCGTCCGCGAATCCTTGACAGCGGATTCCATTGTTGGTGAGCAGCTCGAGTAGTTCATCTACTATCAGGCTCCATAGCAGAGGGGACAGTTCTCCACCCTGCAGCCCCTCATGGTGCCAAGACGAATCTTACTATCTCCTACTGATGTTTCTGCAACCTCGTGCTTCTATCCATCTGCGTATCGTGGTGTTGACGTTCTTTCTCTCGAGTGCCTTGATCACGCTAGTGTGGGACGCAAATTGCGCATAACTTGCAGGTAATATTCCCTATTGACCGTTCTTCCCTGTGGCAAGAACTCATGATGCACCACGCCCTTGCAATCGAAGAAAACTGTCAGTTACGATTCCCGATACTTTTTGAAAACACCTCGTAATCTAAAGGCGCAAGTTCTTTCAATAAAAACGGATAGAGCGACACACAAGAAAAGTATAAAGAGCTGATAAAGACAGACTTTGAATGAAAAGCGGGCCAGCTTTCTAGGAATAAATTTAGTATAATGCAGGCAGTGAACCAACAAGAGATACTGCTACAATAGAGGTCGATCCTAACAGGGATCTCGCCAGTCCGTTGTGGGGCCTAAAATGCCTATATAATAGATCATGAGCTCCTTGCATCTTAGTCTTGGAAAGGCTGGATAGTAGAGGAGAAAATTCCTCCATCTCCTCATCCTTCATATAACTGTGATGACTAGTGTTCGATAATATATTTAGCCTTGTATCATGGATGCTTATTGGACATTGACGGCGTGTCCATGTTCGCATCCCTTCATATACCCTGCTTCTCTCAGCCTTAGAGCGCATTTCGTAGGTATAAAATGACATTACCATATGTTTTATTGCACCGTAGACCCCCATGTGAGCCGCTCTTTGGACACGTTCAAGCTTCTCAGTAAGTGTAGTATTTTTCAGAGCTCTCTGTTGGACGTACACATCATTGGACATTATTGGCTTGATTATGGTTTCGTAGAAGTCCCCACCTTTTCTCTAAAGCCCACTACACCAATATAAGACAACCGATGCCTTCATTACTCTCAATATTTGGCCTACATGAAAACTTTCTATCAAAAATAAGTACTAGGTATTTCACCTTAACAACAGATCGAAGACGTCAGCCTCGGAAGAGGGAGGAGGAACGTCAGGGATCTGCCGTTATTTAACATAATTTGAAGAAATATGAGGATTGCTTTCGCTAATTGTAAACGTTGTTAATAACTTAACGCCCTTCTGGTCTTTAAGTCACACAAACACTAAAGAAAATGTTGTACGAACACACGTTGCCTCACTCACTAGCCTTTGTTTACATACAATATATTATATGTATATGCAGACGTACTTATAATCTACGTCAGGAATCATAAAGAAATTTGATATGTCCGCTAAATGCGTGAAAATTATACAGTTAAATAACAATAACAACACAAAACCGACAATCAGATGAATGAAACAAAGAAAGGCAATACACACAGTCAGACAGACAGACGGACTTACGCAGCGCTTAAATAAATAGCAACACTTGTCATGGGCAATTTGCATATTTTGCCACATCTCACATATAAAACAATAATTCGCAATCAGTTGGCAGTGATCGCACGTTGCGAACACATTAACGTGAGCGTGAGTGTAGGTTGCACACACACAGCAGAATTCGGGAAGACAGTTGTGCGAAACTTTAAGTTGATTTTATTGCAGACTTCACTTGGTGGAGTGGCCATAATGACTAAGTTAGCGGTTGAACCCGAGAATATATATGCATGTATTTAGATGCGATCCGCGCTCATTTGCATGGCTGACCTGCGGCTGCTGCCAGAGCGCCTCTTGACGTTCGTCGTCGTCGCCGTCGCCACCGCCGTTTAATGGTGGCGACCACTCAATGCTGCCACATTCCAAATGGCGTACGAAATTTGTCATCAACTATCAGCTGCCATTTAGGCGATCCTAGTCGTACCTTATTTTCACTTTGAATGTCTCTACTTTGCAGCGCGAGTCTTTGGCATCTGATAAAATGTGGCCAGTGCTGGTGCTGTGGGATCGTTGTTGACTCGTCTGCCAGAGCCATGGCAAAGAGTTCACAACCAAAAAAAAGAAGGAAGCACTGAAACATTCTTTCAAGGTAGTTTCTTCAAAAAAAGCGAGGTTAAAGTATTATTATGAGGAAAACAAGACGAGTTCACTGCTTGCTGCCGTCTGTGACGCGTCCACGGTTTTCGTGTCAACCGCTGGCCGCTAGACTTGCTCGATATTTCTGTGTTTTATTTCTTTTGTGCTTCCTACTAAACAATTATTTTTGGTTTTTTTCTTTTTTTTTGGCTTAATACACATGGCGTCATTATGTGGAGCTTGTGTCCAGTTGAGTTTTGATCTTGGCCTCGTTTTTTTCGTCAATTTCTTCAACTTTGTTTATAAGACCGTCTTTTGCTGGCAGCCAAATTTGTAGGCCGCTTAGTTAGTTGCTTAATCCCTACTGCTGTTGCTACAATTTCTATGTACGCTATGTTTTTTTCTTTGTTTTTTACACGTACTTGGCTTGCGCTGTCTTCCTCTCGGTCTTTTTTGGTTTGGCTTTCGTTTCGTGGAGAACATCAAAATGCTGGCTAATAAAATGTGACAGCCGCAGCTAATGAATCGGCGCAGTGACAGCGCGGCGTGCAGCGGAGCCAAACCGAAACGTATGTGGCAGCCGAACGGCCTCAGTCGGCAACGAGCGTTATATGAATTTCGTTGACTTTTATTTTATTTTTTTATTTGTTTTTTCAATTTATTTTCCCAATTCTTTGCTTTTGTGTTGTGTTTGGCGTTATTTAAAGTTGTTGTTGTATTTTTCTGCTTTATTGGTGACTTTAGTGTTGTTGTTGTTTTATTTTTCTGCTTTATAGGTGACTTTAGCTGCTCTGCAGCCTCGGTCTTGCGGACACATTGCGATTCGCTGCGGTTATCGAAGGCGCGCAGCCGCGGCATACCTGCGCGCATGCGCCACCAGTCACTGCTACATTGTTGATTTGCCATTTGCATGTGTATTTGTGTGTACGCGATCGTGCCCCAAACGTTTTGTGGCGCTGTTCGGCTTGCTTATTCCCTTCTGTGGCTTTACTCACTGTCCATTTCATATTGGCCTCTTTTTATTTCATTGCTTTATTGATTGTTGCACCGTTACCGCTGCACGCTGCGCATCAGCAACCGCAACGAATTTTATTTTATTTTTTTGTAGGCAAAGCCCATGATTTGTTTTCGGCTGTTGTTGTTGTGCTCCAACGACTTCACTCGACCATCTCACACGACCCTACCTACCACTAGCCGAATAGGTACCACATATAGATACATTGTTGTTTTTGCTGTCGTATCTGAAATCTGACTGTGATAAATTGAAAATTAATGAAGTGAAAATAGATGGAACGGATCGCAAATTGCGCCGAGCCAATAAAATATTTTGACATTTGGAGTTATCGTCTTAATCTGCTTGGCTGACTCGCGCTGACCGCGCCAATGCTGTTGCTTGCTGTGGCTGGTTTGTTGGCAGTGTATATACTTTTTTTCATCGAAAGTGCGTGCTTCTTCTTCTATGAATGTCTTGTTAGCGATTTTTGTTCGGCGCTAAAAACGGTTGTTTGCACTGTGCACTATTGCCTCGCATTGGCGTTGCACAAATCACCTGCTTTTGCCATATTTCTCCAATACTCTTACTTATTGCTTTATGCGCCATTTAGTTTTCGTTGAAATTTCAATTTCCTTACTTACTTTGCTTCCTACTTACAGTTACTCAACGGTGTTGCACAGTCGGCAGCCGCCGCCGCTGCCATTTCCAACGGCATGTCGGCCAACAGCATCGGCATGGTTAGCGCCAGCGCACCGTCACCGCTCTCTGGCGGCAATGATGCATCGCTCAGCCCATCTGGCGGCTCGTCGGCCACCACAACTGGCGGTGTCACAACCACTGGACCGCTTAGTCCAGGTGCAATTTCGCAAACATCAAATAATACCAACAACAATAACAACAGCGGCGCTAGCACAGCCGGTCTCAGCATACTGCATAGCAGCACCGCCAATGCAATCGGCTTGAGTTTGAGCCTAAATGCAGATGTCAGCGGTAGCGAGGGTGATGTCGGCATGGGTATTGATGGTGCAGGCGCCGCCGCCGCCGCCAATGCTGCCGCTATCAATGACGGCACTACTCCCTGCTGTGAGAATGGCCGCCCCATCATCACAGATCCCGTCTCCGGGCAGACAGTCTGCTCGTGCCAATACGATTCGGCGCGCTTGGCGCTCTCCGGCTACACACGCATGCCGGGCGCTGGTGCCTCGGCCGGCGTTGGTGTTGGTGTTTATGGCACGCCCTATCCATCAAGCGAGCAAAATCCCTATCCCAGCATTGGCGTGGATAGTTCGGCGTTCTATTCGCCGCTGGTAAGTAGTTGTTGGCTTTTTTATTACCTTATTATACGTTGTAAATACGCGCGTATATGCGTGCGTTAGTGTGTGTGTGTTACGTGAATCGTTAACATTTAATTGGATTATCATTTGTTCGCTTTTGTGGTTTGTGGCACGGCACTTGCACGCTGAAAGCCCGATCCTTTCGTTATGCAAATAGACAGCGGTCAGCAGGCGGCATTTGCTTCGCGCGTGCGCCGTCACTGCATGCAGCCGCGTCTCTACTGACAAGATAATTGAATTGAGCGCTTTGACATTGAAGTGCAGATTAGTTGGTTTTGGATATTGTCGAACCGTTTGTACGCAATTGAGTTATTGTGCGATGAAACTAAATTTATACTGAATATCTAATATGTCAGTGTCAGTCTTAGTAATGGACATAGCGGCAACTAATAGTACCCTTTTCAACAAATATGCGATAGGCTCAAAGCGCTTTGTCGATGCACAGTGTGAGATTTAGTCAATCTGGCATCTCGAAATTCAAAAAAAAAAATGTTTTCGTAACTCGCTCATAGTTTTTTTTTTTTACGTGAGAAGAGACCCCAGTTGTACGAAAACAAACACAAAAGAGAATAAAAAAATGTTATTGGCGTGATAAACAGCTATCAACCCAGTGCAAATTTGCATAGCATGCTACAATTGATTTGCAAGCTTGCATTGATTACAAAAGTTTGAGTGATCATGTCGAAGTTGTGAGTGGTTTTTTTGGCCTAAAATATTTTTTGTATTTAAGGTTATTACTAAACTTAAAATGTTTGTTTTGTATACCGACAATATTTATTTTTGCACTCAAGTATTTTGAAAAAATTGTTTTATAAACACCTGAAAGGTAAGACAAATTTTAAAAAGTCTTTTCAAATATTTGATAGACCTAGGAACTTCCAAGTCCCACGGAGTTCCGTGATGAGAATGCCAGCAGAATCTTTGTTAATGTACCCAAAACAAATTTAAAAAAAAAAAATCCCTGCCCATTTTTTTGCCTTTTTTTAGTATGAGTGAAATACGCGAGAGGAGCTGATTTTGGATCTTGTGTTGAGCAAGGTGAAAAGCGAACGGTCATTCGGAAAAGCACTACGTTTATAGCAATTTTTGGACCAGATGTTGACGTATACCAAAAATACAGATCGTATAAAAAAGCGTTTGCTTCCAATTTCAATCGCGATGAAGCAAATCTCACCGTGATAAGCAAGATTTATGCATGACAATGCTATTTGGCTAAGTTCAAAAATTTCTGCTGTTGATTTTGCTCTGATCACGCACGCATCAGCTTCAAAACAAATCCCTCAACGCGGAAGGCGAGAAAAAAAGAGTTTGCTGAAAGTGTGTTGAGTACAAAAAAAAACGGAAATCGGCAAGAGTTAATACAAATGTTGCTTCGGAACAATTAACTATGGCTGCCCCAATGTATCTGAGATCCTGTGGAAAAAGAGACTAAGCAAACATCTGTTAAATAGTTGTCCGGCTTCATCCCCTTCGAGATGTACAGCTATAAAAAAGAGGAAGGGTAAGCATTACTGAAAAGAAAAGTGATCGTAGACGAAAATTTATCAACTGGAGCAATACCGTGGAAATACGATTGCATACGATACCATACGTCCGAAATTGTATCCATGCTATGACCTCGTAAGTAATCAAAATTATTGTGCTATGCTACCCCAAGCCTTGTTACTGTCACTTGACAAACATATGCCCGAAATCAATTTGCAATCCTTAATCATAGACCACACGGTGAAAAAGATTTAACTAGATGCACATATGAATTGAGGTTTTTAAGTCGTTCCTGCCATTCAGGATGAAGTAAGCATAATAATAAAATGGGGATGCGATGGAGCCGAACAGAACCGTTACAAGCAAAAATTTTCGGATGACAATCATGTCAGACGAAAGCATGTTTTCTCTTTCGATGGGTACCTCTTTCAACTTTAACTCGCAGCTGAAGGAAGGAAACATATTTTTTGGCAAAATCCAGCTGCGTCTTTCGACAAGATATTGGTAGACCCGGAGCAAATTATATTCACGAAAGAGAACGCGTGGGGTCATTAAAGGCGGAAGTGGAGCATATTCGGCAGCAAATTTCTGTTTTGAAACCAACTAGCTTTGAGCTTCACGGTTTATAGTTTCACCGTTAAAGCTCTATTTTAATTCTATGTATGATTGACGGCAAAGTCTGCACCTCCAGCTCTTTTCAAATTAAAACGTCCATCGCAGGCGTGCTATTTATGTGGTGCAACTCCAAAAACTATGAACGAACATGATTTTTTTCCTTTTTATTATGTTTTAGATATCAATAAATTTAACATTGAAACAACATTAACTTTTTATTTTTCTCATTTGCAAAGAATCATAGAAATGGTTGTATCGTGGGTGCTACATATCATCAATAATATCGACAAGTTTTTAGTTAGAAGAGAAAAAAGAAGAAATTTTGAATATAAATGTGTAAAAAAAAAAATTGTCCCCAAATAGTGTTTTTGAAGATAGTTCGGAACTAGTCCCCCTTTGACACTAGTTGAAACTAGTTGTCTATCACCATATTGAAGCTTATAATATCCTTAACGATCGTGCCAAATTTCAAGTTCATATCCTCTAACAACTTCATATAAAAATTAATTTTGAGATGCTAGATTTGACTAAATCTCACACTGTGCGATGTGGGGGGTCTTTTGATCTACTATATTGTAAGAAAGTACCCACAATGGAGTCTACTAAAATAAGGGTGATTTTTACTAAGAGCTTGATAACTTTTTTTAAAAAAAAAAACGCATAAAATTGCAAAATCCTCATCGGTTCTTTATTTGAAACGTTTAGATTGGTTCATGACATTTACTTTTTGAAGATTAATTTCATTTAAATGTTGACCGCGGCTGCGTCTTAGGTGGTCCTATTCGGAAAAGTCTCCAATCTTGGGCAACTTTTTCGAGCATTTCGGCCGGAATAGAGCCCGAATTTCTTCGGAAATGTTGTCTTCTCAAGCTGGGAAATAGTTGCTGGCTGTATTTATGTAGACTTTAGACTTGACGTAGCCCCACAAAAATAGTCAAAAGGCGTTAAATCGCATGATCTTAGGTGGCCCAACTTACGGGTCCCTATTTCTTGAGATGAATTGTTGTCCGAAAGTTTTCTCTCAAAAATGGCCATAGAATCGCGAGCTGTGTTTGGCATGTAGCGCCATCTTGTTGAAACCACGTCATGTCAACCAAGTTCAGTTCTTCCATTTTTGGCAACAAAACAGTTTGTTAGACATCGAACGTCATAGCGATCGCCATTCACCGTAACGTTGCGTCCAACAGCCATCTTTGAAAAAAATACGGTCGTAACAATGATTGCACTCCACCAGCGTACAAACCACACCAAACAGTGCATTTTTCGGGATGCATGGGCAGTTCTTGAACGGCTTCTGTTGCTCTTCACCCCAAATGCGGCAAATTTTGCTTATTTACGTAGCCATTCAACCAGCAAATAGAGCCTCATCCGATCGCTGAACAAAAATTTGTCGATAAACACATTTTCGAAAACCCAACACGGTCTGATTTTGGTAATAAAATTTTCATCCAGATTTGCAAGCGTTGCTTCGTTAGTAAGTCTAGTTCATGATGAAATGTCAAAGCATACCTGAGCATCTTTCTCTTTGACACCATGATCCTGAAAATCCCACGTGATCTGTCAAATACTAATGCTATGAAAAATCCTAAAACGCTCAAAAAAATCACCCGTTATATTGTAGAGGTATCACAATAGACCCGCGTTCATAGCTGTCCTAATGCATGCGTTCCAATTGAGATCACTGTTAGGATTGACAACATAACCTAACCTAACCTAAACTCTCCTAAGAGCGTCAACTTCAATAAATTGCGATATCGTTAATAATTTCGCTAGACATTATTCCTTGGCAGCCGGCCCTGGGAAGGAACTTGCAGACGGGCAAAATCGAATAATTTCCATGATTATGTTTACGAAAAAATTTTAAGAGGCGATGTCGTAGAGCTCTCACTTCCGTAGAAAATTTATGAAATGGGATATTTTTTCGAAAAGTTGGAAGAGAGGTATGCATTTTTCTATTTAATGAAGAGAAAAAATGTCAGACTGTAAATATATTTTACAACATATGTTTCCATAAAATTCTTTCGAAGAAAAAAAAGAAATCACTAAGAATTAAAAAAAAATGTAAGCTGGGTGAGAATTGCAAAAATTAAGAAACGAAATAATTATGTAAAACAGAGTTTTTAGTCGAAATTTTAGCATACAAACAGGCAGGACAACTATCTTTTCAATTATGGTGAAGAGAGAGAGACTGTTAGAGAGGGAATAAAGAGTATAGAGAGAAAAAGTTGTATTTATAATATACATTTAGGCTATTTAGGCTATTAAAGACGTATATTATAAATACAACTTTTTTTCTCTTTATGCTTTATTCGCCCTCTAACAGTCTCTCTTTTCACTCTGTGCAGCCTGTTTGTATGCTAAGATTTCGACCATAAACTCTGTTTTACATAATTATTTCTTTTCTTAATTTTAGCAATTCTCACAGGTGTTTTCCAAATTTAAAGTAGTTCAGATGTGTAGAAAAAGAGAGGAGAGAGCCAGATATTGAGAATCAGAGTGAAGCTAAGAGCAAATGTAAACGAAAAACAAAAAAGTATTATGTAATTTAAGAATGAGTAGACTAGTAATCGAACTATTTTTCAAAGTGCCAGGTGAAGAAAAAATATTCGTTTTTTTACCTACCCTAATATACAAACATTTTAGCAGTAAAACTATTTGTTATTTTTGGGAAATGACAAATACCAAATTCTAGCGACATTGACTTTTATTATAGAGTTAAGTTATAATATCATATACGAGTATTGAACCAGAGAATGTTTTATGAGCCTTGTCGAGCAGTAAAAATTGGTTCCAAAGTAAGCCTCAATACCGTTATTTATTTTAGTAATATTTGTTAATATTCATTTTGGTATTTTCTGTAAGTTACGAGGGCTATATATTTCTGTCCTAATAATGAAAATAGGAATATTTATCAACGAAAATGGTTTTATTGTTTTTCAAAATATTCTCCATCAAGAGTTATATACTTTTGCGAGCGCTCAAACCAATTTTCCAAGCACTTTTTCCACTCCGATTGAGACACCTCCAAAACATGGTTTTTGAATGCTTTAACAGCATCTTCTGGCGACGAAAATCGTTGACCACGCATTATTTTCTTGAATATGTGATTCGTCACCTGTGACGATTTTATAAATGTCTTTTGAAGCACCGCGATCGTATTTTTTCAGCATTTCTTTACACCAATCCACACGAGCCTTTTTTTGAGCGATTGTCAAATTGTGCGGGATCCAACGAGAACAAACCTATTTTACGGCCAGGTGTTCATGCAATATCGAATGTATGCTGGTGGGAGAAATGCATAGGCATGCCTCTATCTGAAGGTATGTTACATGACCGTCTTGCATTATCACATGTTCACGTACCGGCATCGATGTTTTCTGGCACAACGGCTGTTTTTGGACGACCTTCATGTGAATTCCGTCTTTGAGCGAGCGTCGGCCACGATTGAATCGTTGTACCAGTTTTTCACAGTGCTATAGGATGGTGCTTCATAGCCATACAAAGATTTTAGTTTCATCGATGCACTCTTGTCGTGATAAAAAAATCCACGGTCGAAAGTTGTGAAAATGTTCGCACGAAAATGTTCACGAGTTAATTCGCATTTTTTGCCCAAGATGAATTTTTTAATTCCCTGTGAATAAAACAATTCACAATTAAATGACAAAACGTTCTGAGTGATGTTATGCTAAAAATGTCAAACTTTCCAATGGAAATGTCAGATTGCACCTGGCAACACTTAGTGTTGCCTAGGCCAGAGATATATATAGAAGCCTACGTATTCTCCTTCAAGTTGCTCTCAAAACTTTGATAATCCAACACTGCCTAATTTTCAATAAAAGTTTATTAAAACGACGAGTTTTCTTCCTTATTTCCAATAGTTGTTTTTTTGGTCGCGAAGGTTTAAATATCAAACCATTTTATGGTATTTAGAGTATCTTTCTCATTGTCTGGTTAGTAGCCATTTGTCAGTTAAGTTCTGGTTAAAGAACAGAGATTATTTACCAAAAGAAGGTGTCTTGGTTAAGTTAACAAGAACTTAAATGATAGATTGAAGCTAACAAGACATTGAGAAAACGGTCCTTAATGTACTAAAATCATTATTTAGTTGAAACGGAGACCTATATAAATTTTATACTATATAGTCTCTTATGTCGTAGAATATACATATGTATGTACATTTACCATAAATAAATTTGTATATGAGTTTGTTAAGCCTCCTCCGTTTTAATATTATGTGATTGTGTTGATTTTTTAAATAAATATATAAGTTTATATATTAAGTCTATGCGTCTGGCAAATATATCATATACTTACATATATGTATGTATATAGATTTATATATGTATCTACATTTGCGGCTTCTATGCTGATGTGTGCCCTTGCATTTGTTATTATTACCATTATAAATGAGTCTGTTCGCATTTATGTACTATATTTGTAATTGTTGTTGTTTTAGCAATGCTTGTTGCTCGTGTTTTACACTTGCATTTATGTTAACTAAACTAAAACATGACAACAACAGGAATTGCAGCAATGTATTGCTTTGCCGGTGAGACACCTTTATTTTGAGTAGACGCACACACACATACATACATAGACACACATATGTACGTAAAAATATCATATCTCAGCATTACCGCTGCCGACGTCCGTTTCCCTTTTAGCCAATTTGAACTTAGTTGAATTTCGGTTTCGTTTTTGCATTTATTGTTATTGTTGTTGTTGTTTTATTTTGGGTTTTGCGTTTGTCAACAATGCTTGTGTAAATAAATTCATTCATCTGCTCATTCATTGAGTTTTGCCGCCATCATCGCGTGGGATCGCTTTGACTGCCATGTTTGCCATTTTGTTGTTGCCTCACTTGTCAGCGCTGTCATTGCGAGTTTACTTTTATTCGGTTTTATTTAGTATTTAATTATAAGCCTTTGTCACTTTTATTCAGTATAGAAATTATTATTGTTTTGCTGCTTTTAAATTGTTATTATTCAGCAAGTAAATTTCATTCTATTTCTGCATTTTATTCTACAGCTTCGATTTATTTGGGTTTAGTTTCCTTTGTCTTTGTTTTGCTTTGTTAGTGTCCTTTTGTGTGTATTGATTGGTTTTCACGAACTAATCGAATTTATTTAATAAGAGATGCATAAAATGAATAAAGTAAATATTAATAGAAAGCTCTTTTAATATCCTATTCTATTAATATTTCGTTCAGTGTGTTATCAAAGGGATTTTTTAAAAGTTAGTAAAATTCTTACTTATTTTTATACCCTGAATATAAAATAGAGAAACGAATTTTTAACAAAAAGTAGAGAGAAGCAGAAAGACGTGAGTTCAAAGAGCTTGATATGCTGGCTAGCAGGTGCTCGACACGAAAATTTGATCAGAAGTTAAGGCAGCAAACAAATGGTTTGAAGTCCGGAGCCGACTTCTGTAAAAACAGGAAAGGAAACCTGATAACAGACACACAGATTACACTCGAAATGTATAGAGAACAATTCTCAAACCTGCTAAATTGCAGAAGCAGTGCTGCGGCAGACGAAAAAGAACCCCCACCAACAATCTACCGCAACAACATTGTAGTTCCGCCACTTGATCAAGACGAGGTGAAAAAAACTCTAAGGCGGTTTAAGAACAGCAAAACTCCAGGCACCGATGGATTACCGGCTGCGCTGTTTGAAACCGGCGGCGAGTTGCTGGAAGCGCACGTTCAAGCAGCTAAGCATAATTTGGTTAAATGAATACATGCCCAATGATTGGAATATGAGTGTAGTCTTTATCACAAGAAGGGAGATCCCGCAGTGTGCGTTAACTGACACTGTCTCCTCTCGAAGTACAAGGCTCCTTGAGTACCCAGATGATATGGACACCATAAGCCTTAACGACAGAGCCGTCAGCGCAACCTTTTCAAGCCTAGAAAAAGAAGCGAAAAAGGTTCGTCTTCTGATTAACGAGGCAAGACAAAGTACTTATATGTGGATACAAAAATTAATTGCATCTTGGGAACTATGTCACTGTTGAAAAAGTTAAGGACTTTGTATATCACGCAACCAATAATCTAAGCCTAGAGATCAAGCGCTGAATAACTCTTGCCCACAGATGCTAATTTGGGATCAGTAAACAATTAAGAAGCAGATGCCTTATTATTCCCATTATATTATGCGGCACATAAACATGGATGATGACGACCCGAGATCAGAAAGCACTTGAAGCATTTGATGGAACTGTTCTTCGCAAGATCTTTGGAGCCACGTGAACGATGAGTATCGAGAAAGATGAAATCTTGAATTGGATATATGTAGTTAAGCGTATAAAAATTCAACGAACGCGCTGGTTATGGCATGTCGTTCGCATTGAAGACGATGCTCTAACAGAAAGCTTCTTCAACATGAAACCCATGGGTGGACAACGGAAGCAAAGGCTCCCTCGGATCCAATGGAAGGACCAAGTGCGAAGAGAACTGTCTGCCTTGGGGATGTACAGCTGGCGTAGGTTTAAAATAGAGGCAACTGACGAAGTTTAGTGTGGTCTGCAAAGACCGGCTTTCCGTTGTAGTGCTAAAGAAGGAGAAGAACATAATATATTAAGTTTGCAACGAAGGTTGTAACCAATTAAGACGAACTAAAAATTCGGCATATAGACTCAATGTTAAAAAAGGGAGTCCGCTATTGCTATCAGTGGCATTAAAACAAAAATAGGATATTTAATGGAATAAAACGAATAATGACTTCCAACATTGTTAAAATACAATCTGATCACCTGATCCTGACTGATAAAAAAATTTAAGTTTTTAATGTAAATATTTTTTCTCGCCATAAAAATTGGCTTCTGACAAATAAATGATATTCAGGTATCGTGTTTATAAAAAATGCAAAAATATAAAAAGCCGAACACTTCCAGATCTCCGGAAGAGAAGAAATTCTGAATTAAAAAACCCACAATGACATTACTTTAAAATAAAAAAAAGTATAAACAAAATAGTATGAATATTTTGAATAATTGCGAAAATTTTAGAGCACTTTAAATGAAAATTTAAAGAAAAGTTAAGTTCTGTATTTTTATTAACATCTTTTTATGAACTCTTATATATTTTATGACTCTGCATAACATCCAAAAATGTTCCATGTCAGTTTTTAATTAATTAATATTTTTTTTTTTAATTCAATCTACTATTTTTCTTGGTTCTAATTTTTTTATTTCCTCACTTCTTCTTACAGAGTAACCCGTATGCACTTAAAGAGGGCAACGCTGGCTCTGACATGTCTGCTTGGACCTCAGCTAGCCTGCAGCCCACCACCGGTTATTATTCATACGATCCCATTGCCGCTTATGGGTAAGTAATCAAAATCATTTATCTGCAATTATTAAGTTTCTAAAAAAAAAAACAGAAAAAAAACACAAAAAATATTATCAGCGCGCTACTTATTTATAAATAAGTATGTATGTAAGTGTAACAACAGAAAAAAGAAATAAATCTTAAGCACTTGAACGTAAACTCGATGACTTATGAGGTGTTGACAATATGTTGCCCGGTCTTTATGCTCATAAGTGGCTTATCAGTGAGCAGGCGACTTTCTTCTCATGACCTCACTCGCTGTGGTTGTGGCGTGTGTCAGCTAACGGTTGTTATAAGTAGAACACGCTATGCACGTGATTTATTACTTACTTGCTGCCCATAAAGAAATTTCGGTTTTTGTTAGCGTCAATGCCGCCAAGCTTTAATCAAGCGAGAAATTACCAACTTTTGTTCAATTTAATGCAAGAATTAAATATTAAATTTCTGCAAGGATTTGTTTTTCAAATGAAATGAATTTCATTATATGTATACATTTTAAGCGCTTAAATGCTGATAAAATTAAAGACAGATAACTCAGCCGATCACGACGCTGGAGATTTTCTATTTGCCCGCAAGCCGCAGTCGGCTGCTGCGTCCACTTTGAGAGTGCGACGGCTTGTCTGCGGTTGTGTGCCACAAAAATGGTGAAGAACACACGCGCATACTATAAAAACAGTAACAGCAACAACAACAACAACAGCAACTTTGTCTATGAACCCAGCTAAATCCCTCGCGTACATTTGTTGTCTGTGGCAGTTCAACAAGTGGTGCAACTGTATTTGTCGCTTACGTCGCTTCAATGTCCTGCCGCCCTTATCGACCACATCGCACGATTTCGTCTCCTTTCGTTGCCAATAATGTTTTCATTTTCCGTTCTGGCTATTACAGTTACTTCTATTTTTATTACGCTTGTTTGGCTATTGGTTATTTGTGTTTGTAGTTGTTGTTGTTTTCCAAATGCGACACTTAAAATTATCGAAAGATTTAAATTCGTTGTGCGTTCAGCCGTGGCTGAAAAGCTTTTACTGTGGCCAGCTGTCACTTTCAAGGATTTTCGCTATGAATTTTCACGCTGAAGCTGCTAAAGCTCAGACGCTTTGGAAACTTTTTCCGCATTTCGGTTTTGTTGTTTAAAAAATTAATTCGTGGGTTTAAAGATTTAGCGGATTTGTATTGGGAAGCTAGCATTTTAGAATTAAGTGTTAGGGAAATACCAATTAAATAAACTTTTTCGGAGCTTAAATCAAGCTTAAGCCTTGCTCTGGTTTGGTTTATTACATAGAAATACGTTTTTGCATTAAATTGTAGGGTTTATTTAGCATAGTTGGAATTTTTTGATCTATGTGAAATATGCAACGTTTTGTTCGGTTCATATACCACTCTCAAAGAAACCTTCGCTCTTAGTGGCAAAAAAATCGGATAGGATTTTCATAAAATTCTCTTGAGATAAATTTTTCAAAAGTGATTCGTCATAAGCAGGGGTATACATGTAGTAAGCATTTGGTGACTGTTTCAGACTATAAGGTGGGTGCGTACCCAACCCAGCTTCCGGAACTGCTGGCTAATTACTATCGACGTGTGTAGCCTGGCGTTATTCTGATGAAACAAAATGCCTCTCCTATTGGGCAAAGCTGTCCACTTCTGTGTTATCGTTTCCTTCAGACGGTTAATTTGTTGACAGTAGTGGTCCGAATTAAGAATTAAGAAGATCTTATAGCAAATGTTTCTTTACAAATCGCAGCAGAAACACAGCAAAATCAATACTGGCTTGGAAGCCAAGGTTTAAAGTCTACTAAACTCGATGATTTAAATTGTTTTTTCGATTTCAGGACTAAATACACTACTTCCAGCCACTTTTCTATGCTTTTGCTCCGTTTTCGCTAACTCTCGAGCGCTTATTCAACCTGATTTCTATAGCCATCTATTGGAAGAAAATGGATTTATATTTAAAATCCGAGCGTGGTCTGGTTACGTAGACCTTGCTGTTGCAGGAACGAACTTGAGTATTTCGCAGACTGTTCTGAACTTTTAGACAAGATGTGCGGTTAGTCTTGTAGGCTAATGAGCCACGCATAGTTCCGTTACAAAATCCCTGAGGAGTCGTCATCTCTTAAGATGCCTGCGCTTGACGCCAATTTTAACAGACTCTTTGGCCTCACTAACGATACCTCTTTCAGCGTCTTATATTGTGTTCTCAAATGCTTAAAGCATAGTTTGGCCAATGCGAGACAAGTGCATAAGAGGTGCTCTAATGTACGCCTGCCTTGGTCTTGACACTTCTTGAAGTCTTCTCGATTTGTCAGTGGCATTCTGCAATGTTGTGCCGCCATCAAGCTGTGATAAGCTGGTACTCCAAGCATGTACAGTACCTTTCGAATCAGTACTTAACTTAGTCCCTTTAGATATGATTTTTTCAGCTTTGTTCCCAGGTAGATCGTTCCATCGCATTTTGCATTTTCTTGACATGCTAAGATTTGATACTTTAGATAAAATGTATATAATGAGGAGTTCAACATTTGACAGCTCGTTGGAGCTCCGTTTGACATATTTTTCTTCTCGACTTAGCTACGGTGTCGAGTTTGAGATGAAATACTCACAAGCGTCATCAGTAAATTATGACTTTAGAAGGGTATTGGTCTCAGAAGCTGACATGAACAAAAGCTGAAAACATCTAAAAACTGCCAGTTATTGCTGAGCATATTCGTATTGGCGAGCAATTCTCAGTTGATGATTCCAACTATGGTATTTTTTTTGAGAATAAAAGCTAATTAAGTCTTTAATGTCTGGTATATAATGTCTGGTAAAGCGGATAGTACAGTCTGGAGTAAAAAGAGAGTGGAAATTGATTGGAATTTCGCGATCTTCATTTGACGAACTTTTTGTCATATTAAAAATTGTAAAATTTTTTAAAGTCAAGTGATATGGTGTTGCAAAGTGCAGGCAACTGCTATAAAAATATGCTAGCATGAGTTAAAACAAGACTTTGAAATGATGTTTCGGCAAGGTAACGACCTATGAAGGCATTGTTATTTTAAAGTTGTCTTCATACATGTATGAAATAGTTATTATTTCGCTATGGGCTTATGATCTGAAGCTGCTAGAGAAGATTAAACTTGAAATAAATCGTTTACGAAAATATTTTCATAAAAAATCGAACGTCTTCGGAACTTTCCGCGGTCCTTTATAAAGTGTACGAAAAAATTTCTCCTCCTCCGTCGCCATTGCGTTTGTTATAAACGAAGTACAATGATAGATACAGTCTTGTCAGAAAATCATTACGTGACCGCACGATCCACTGATCTCATCAGTATGCTTATATATAGTTAACTTTCGATCAATAAGTACGATAATCCTTCTTAAGTAAATCCATTTACAGTTTAATGGATCGCTTGCCAACTGCAATGGATCTGCGCATTATTTCAAACGCTAATGAGATAATGAGTTTGGACACAAGCGAACCGAAACATGCTTACTAAAAATATTTATTATAAGCCCAATAATGGCAATATCTTCATTTTGCACATAGTCCGCACGTATTATTAGAAACGAATGCTTATCGATTAAATGCGCCTACAGATATGGCATCAAAGCGCTTTTAGATAATACCGCCAATAACACTAATACATATCAGCGTTGATTAGGTAAGCTAAACTGCAACGCCATTCCGAAACCATATTCAAGTCAAGTCAATTACTGTACCAAGGTGTCTCCGGTGCAGATAACGAAATTACTCAACTAAAAGCTAAAGTTAGCGTATCGCGCTCATGCGCTGCCATGGCGGTGGCGTTGCTATTGGGAGGAAGTGGTGTTTGAGGCGGTGGCGAAGGCTATGTCTGCAATGACAGTATTGCTGGCTCAATCAACATTCCAACTGACAATTAGTTGCTCATATTTCATATAGTTGTTGTTGTTGTTGCTTGTCTTCTAAATTTCAAAGTTTGCGATGTGTGTTTGTGTGGGGCTGTCTAGTGGAGCGTTGTTTACAGCATTGACGTTATCGTGGCGATTGTTGATATGCTTGGTGTTTTGTTGTTATTATTATTGTTGTTTTTATTATTGTTGTTTTGTTGTGCGATTGACGCTTTGGCAATATTTACAAATTGCACACTCGATAGCGCTTTGAGGCGCAGCCGACACTTAATTGCCGCCACTCGACTTGAGTAAATCAAGCAAGTATTTATTTACGTATGATTAGTTATTTACATGTGCATACGAGTATACGTATGTATCTACCTTTTTATATAATTCGATTTGCTATAATTGACCGTTATAAGTTAGTAAGTTAGCACTCGAATTTGCTAAATCATTTAAATATCTGCTTTGAAGGCGATGAAGGTTGGTGGGAAAGACATTAAGCAGATTGTAATCTGATTAAGCTGGAGTTTTTTATTGAAGAAAAAAAAACAATAACAACAACAAAAGGAAAAAACGTTAGCTTCGGTTGTGTCACAACTTCAATACCCCTCACATGTGTATTTCGTATGGAATAAAAGGATATATAAAGATCTTTAAATTGATTTACAGCGTTCAGTTTGTATGGCAGCTATATGCTATAGTAGCCTGATCCGAACAATTTCTTCGGGAAATGTAGAGTTGCCTTGGGTAATAGTTCACGTCAAATTTCGTGAAGATATCTCGTCAAAGAAAAAAGTTTTCCATACAAGAACTGGATTCTGATCGTTCAGTTTGTATGACAGCTATATGCTATAGTACTCCGATCCGAACAATTTACTCAGAGATTATAGCGTTGCCTTAAGAAATAATCCATGGCGAATTTCATGACTATATGTGGTTAAACAAAAAAGTTTTCCATACATGAACTAGATTTTGATCGGTCAGTTTGTATGGCAGCTATATGCTATGTGGCTCCGATATCGGCAATTCTGACAAATGAACAGTTTCTTGAGGAGAACTGGATATGTGGAGAATTTCAAATCGATATCTCAAAAACTAAGAGAGTAGGTGGCTTATACACAAACACATACAGACAGACGTATATAGCTAAATCCACTCATCACGTCATCCTGATAAGATATGTGTAGTATATTAATGGTTTAATTAAAAATATATAAAAATAATTTTTTCTGAACATAAAATTAAAAATCTTTCAATTATCACATATATTGAAAACATTTAACCAAATTTTTTTTTTCTTTCAGTTACGGTTCCAGTTACGACTTGGCGGCACGCCGCAAAAACGCCACACGTGAGTCCACAGCCACACTCAAGGCTTGGCTCAGTGAGCACAAGAAGAATCCCTACCCCACCAAAGGTGAGAAGATAATGTTGGCCATCATTACGAAAATGACGCTGACACAGGTCTCTACATGGTTCGCGAATGCTCGCAGACGTCTGAAGAAGGAGAATAAAATGACTTGGGAACCAAAGAATAAGACCGACGACGATGATGAAGCAATGTTGTCGGACGATGAGAAGGAAAAAGATGCTGCCGATGATGTTGATAAGCTGAGCAGCAGCGGTGTAGGTGCTGCCGACGTCGTGGGGGGCGTTTACGGTGGTGCAGCTATGAGTGGCAGTGACTTGCGAAAAGGTGAGTTAGACAACTAAATTATTAAATGTTTGTTGTGTGGTATATTTAAACAGCATTGTTTTGGTAGCTAAGCAAAATCACTATCCGCTAATCTTAAGTTGTTAAAATTAACTTAATTTCATTTAAGCCTTCACGAGTTGTCAGTGTGAGTTTCCTGTTAAGTGCCACACTGCCCTGTGTCAACTACAGGCACGCTATTTGGCTATTGTTATTGCTTTCTTTTGAGAGAGCTCTAATTCGTTGTTTGGCACTTTGGCATCGTTTATGGTTACACTTGGTTTCTTAAGGTCGTTTCCTTTTGTCTTAAGCACTTAAGCAGCACAAAGCGATGACCGTTTTACTTTTGGTCCATCGCGTGAGGGTTGTTGACATTTTGTTGCACTGAAAATGAGGGTGGTACGAAAAATATTTGATAAAGACAATTTAGAGATTCCTTTAAGAGAAATAATATTTGATAAAAATAATAAATCTTCTAATATTTTTTTTTTAAGAGAAATAATAATACCGTTATAAGGATGTTTGAAAGGCATAAACATATAAACATTGGATTCCCTGGGTAAAAAACGTTTTTTTTTTTCAAAAATTTTTTGTCATTTTACTATAATTTTTTATTGCATAAACATAAGTTACTAACAAAGAAATTCTCATATTTTGGAAAAAAATATTGTAAACCCGGCCATTGCGACGCCATTTCCGGTGAATCCTATGAAAAGGATGTGCCCGCGTTGGCAGGATAACTCCTTACAGGATCATCTAAAGTAAAAAAATACGTACTTTAGTTAAAACCTTAACTTAGAACTCGAACAAAGGGGGAACAGACTGAAAATTGGATTTTTGGCAGGCATTAAAAATGAAATTTTCGAAACATTTTTTTTTTAATAATTGTAATCGAAAAAAAACTTTCGTCCAAGTTTTTAAGAATTGTATCTCAAAGACATAAGTAAAATGTCATGAAGATCGGTTGAGTAGTTCTCGAGAAATCTTGCCAACCGACTTCAAAAGCAAAGATTCTAGAAAGACGTGTTTAAAGGCGACGCACTTAGCCTGGCTAGCCTCGAGCGCACAAGTTTCCAAGGCTGTATCTCTGAAACTATTACTCAGATCGACTTGAAAACTTTGTACAATATTCTAGAGAGGTTGTAGAATTTAATAAGACAATAAAAGAAATCGATTTTTTGAAAACCATAAACCCAGGTAACCCCTTAATGAAGAAAAGTAGCTGAAGTAACAATTTTTATTTCTTCTCTAATCACATTCCATCGTGTTATTCAGTTTTAATCTTACTAAACAAAGGACTTGTAGTTTTAGCTCATTCCCAAAGCCGTCTTGAATGATTATGTATGGTGGAGTTACAGCTCGAAGTCTTCATCGTATGCTTGTCAGAATAATGTATGAAAAACCTAAGGTCTAAGGTATCCCATTGCTTTACTCTATAAAGGTTCAGTAAGACCAGAAACTCATATTTGGGTCTCGTTTATATTTCCAAATTGTGGACTCCATTATAAAACCATATCTTTAGTTGATAGTAAACACTAAAGCTGGAATTAAAATAAGTCCATCTTAAGGTTCTAGATGTCTAAATTAAATATGGTCTACAGGATCTTAGGAAAGCCTAAAAGTCGCTGTAAAGACTTAAAAGCAAGAAAGCTGTCTAACTTGCTATTATTACTGCGACTTGACTACTTTCACCCAAAATGTATCAATTTTCCAATCAAAAACAGTTAAGATATAAGTAACTAAAGGCAAAATTACTCTTTAAGCTTTCCAATCCTATATCCGTTTACATATACTCTGCTTATTTTCCGAACCACCCTTATAAAAGACACATTGTAACGAAACCCTCCGAAATATTGCTTGCCAAAATCACTGCTTGCTCCAACAAAGCGCAACAAAGCGTTTACGAGCGCAAGCATTGCCAACATTGGGGTTGGCTTTTTGGCTGGCGGCTCATTCACTTTAAGTGATATTTATGTGGCGCGACATTACACATTCCCCCTTTTGTCTGCTGCCACTACCTCTTACACTCGCTAACTGCCACTTGTGGGCTGTTGTTGTTTTCCATGCATTCACACATACTTCTGTTGTTGTTATTACTAGCTTTATCACTGACATTGACTATGATACAACTGAGCTGCCCCAACGGCTGGTCGACGTCGGCCGGAAATGGCTGGCATATGGCTGCCATTAAGTTAAGGGCTGCTCGGTGGGCTGTGCAACAACGCCTTTAAGTGGCCTCGCTGACTGAATTCTGCGACTTTTACCAAATTAAGTTAACTTCAAGACAAGACAAGATAACAGCGAGTAGAGCAAACACGAGTGTACGGCTTGTGGAATTACTGCATAAAGGACGGTAGGAGAGGGGTGGGCGGCTTCAAAGTAACGGAAGATGAAATATTTTGTAGTTGAAAGTTGTGGCATTGCGAGGGTTGAGCGCTTCAACGCCCACAAATGGTAGCGGAAAGCGAGGTTAGCAACTTTTTTGGGAAATAGGAAGGTTCGACAAAGCTTTTGTTTTTGTTGTTATCTTTACTTAACCGTTTTGTACAATTCATTGTTGTGTTTGCGCGTCTTAGCAGAGATTTCCGCACTCAATTCGCAAACAAATTGAAATTAAATTAATTTGCATATCACCCTCCCCCTCTCTCTTTTGCAGATGACCCTGTAGTGAAATCTGAGTTATTGGGGAAAGAGGACAAAATGGATGGTTGCACAATGGATGAACCGAAATTCGGTGATATACCCTCCTTACGCAACATGAGTGGCATCTACAATTCACCATATGGACAACACCCCAGCTATCATCCCTACCAACAACAACAAGCAACGGCTTACTACCAACAACAGCAACAACAGCAGCATGCAGTTAGTATGACATATGGCACGCCAAGCCAAATCAACGCAGGGGATGAGTATAATGTGTCAAAAAACCTGCTGCGTGCGGCGGACTGTGGTATACCGCTCCCAGCGAGCAAACCCAAGATCTGGAGTTTGGCAGACACGGTCGCTTGCAAGACACCGCCACCTCCGCCGCCGCCGACGCTGGCCTCACTGCCACCACCTATACAAATGAACACATATCAGCAGCAGCAGCAACTACAGCAACAACAACAACAGCAGCAGCAATCATTGCTGCAGAGCCGGGCGCAATACTACCAACAAATGCCGACGCACTTGCAACAGCTCAGCCAACTGAATCCACACAACAGCAGCAACATACAGCCAGCACACAACAACAACAGCAGCAGCAGCAACAGCAACAGCAACAATTCGACATCGCTGAGTATGATGAACGGCTACGTCGGCGCATTGCCTTATTCGCGCATACCTACGGCGTACGCAGCAGCAACTGGCAGCAGCAACAACAACAACAACAACAGCAGCAGCGTTCAATTTCTCAATTTGAGCTCCAGCAGCAACAACAGCAGCAATGGCAACGGCAGCAGCCACCACAACGGCAGTATTGGCAGTGGCAGCAGCAACAGCGCTTCGACGCCACCTGCCATGACGCAAGGGCCACCGCTGCTGACAGCGCAACAATATCACCAGCTGCAACAGCAACAACAGCAGCAACAGCGCTTGGGTTTCAACGAAATACAGCCGGATACGCCGCCACAAACGCCACCCAACATGAAATTGGTGAGCGGCGGCGGTGGCATTGCCTTGAATCAGCTGGCGCGCAGCGGTTTAATTGCGACGCCCACTAGCGTCGCGGCTGGTATGTGCTACAACGGTGGTAACGGTATCGGTGTGTCGCAAGGAGCATACGGCACGGCGATGGGGACGAGTGTGGGTATCAATTACGCATTGGCCGCGGCACGTGCTGAGGGCTGAGTGGGGACAGTTGGAGGTAATGACTCAATCAGTCGCTAAATCAAATCGGGTCATCCCTGGCATGTGCGCAACAACAAAAGCAGGCAATAAATTGTGAAAATATGATTGAATTGAAATTGTTGTGGCAAAACGCGCAGCGCTTTTGACGGTGGACGGCGAACAGCGGAAGTAAGTCACGCTAGTTTTTTAATTACTTTTCCTTGTACATCTGCGTCGTATCTACATATGTTTGTATATACACCACATAACCGCTAATCGCAGCAATGCCTGCCGTCACAATTTAAACGCGCTAATTATTTTGCAATAAAAACGTAATTCGAGTAAGCGGCAATAAAAAGTGTTTATTGCAATTCGCGTGCGTGGAAAAAAGGTCGCCTGCCGGCTGCGTAATTCAACACGCGCGCATGCGCAGTTAAACAAAAAATAAATAAAAAAAAAACGTAAAAAGTAGTTGAAAACAGTAAAAGTAATAACTGAAGACTTAAGGCACGAACTCGCCGCAGCAAATACGTGAAAATATGGAGAGGGTGGTCGCCACAAATTACCTGTGCTGTTGCAGTTGTTATTGTACAATTAATAGCGCTTTATTAAAACAACAATAAAAGCGAGTTAAGGCATACGCACATCCCATTAGTCACACCAACGGCAGGTTAACGACTCTTCGCACACAGTAGCAGCCACAACTAGGCAGCAAGCTAGCTAGCAGCTGCAACAATAACACTATCGGTAATAAGCGCGAAGGTGTTGTAAAAATAGCAATTAAGCCTTGATAAAATTGCTTGTAAAACTTATAAATTAAGATTAAAAGCACATTAAAAAATGGCAATTAAAAAGTGCTAAAAATAAACGCATGTGTAGATATGTGGCATTAATTCGCTGTTGGCGAAAATGCGGCAACTATGGGGTGGTTCGTAAACATGTTTGCAACTAAAAAAAAAATATTAATATCAAAGCTATCAGAAAAATAGAAAAACGTTGACTTTGGTTGCGCGGATGCTATAATACTCTACACAAATGAAAAAGTTTCCTTACAAGCAGTTGATTTTAATCGGTTGGTTTGTATGGCAGCTATATGCTATAGTCAGCCGATGTGAACAATGTTTTTGGAGATTGAATCTTTTTTTTGAGAAAAAATTCGTGTTAAATTTGGTGCAGATATCTTATCAAATAAAAGAGTTTGCCATATATAAATTTTATTTTGCATGTTCAGTTTGTATGGCAGCTATATGATATAGTGGTCCGATTTAAAATCTTTTTTCAATTATTATGGTGTTGGCTCAGAAACTGATCCATGATAAGTTTCGTGAAGATATCTTGTCAAATAAAAAAGTTTTCCATACTACTACTAGATTTTTAACGTTCAGTTTGTATGACAGCTATATGCTATAGAGACTCGATTTGACAATTTTATTCGGAGATTATATCTCAGCTTTGGTAAACAACTCTCGTCGAGTTTCGTGAAGATATATTATTAAATAAACTAGTTTGCCATACATAAGCTTGATTTTGAACCTTCAGTTTATATGACACCTATAGGATATAGTGATCCGATAGAAAAAATTTCTTCAGATATTATTAAGATATCTTAGAAAATAAACCATGCCAAATTTTGTGAATATATCTCTTCAAATAAAAAAGTTTTCCGTACAAAATCTTGATTTTGAACCTTCAGTTTATATGGCAGCTATACGCTAAAGTACTCGGATCTACACATTTTTTACGGATATTGTTGCTTTGATCTAGGGAATAGTCCGGGTTAAATTTTGTGAAGGTACCTTGGCAAATAAAAAGCTTTCCTATACAAAGATTTGATTTTCTTTGTACAATTTGATTGGCAGTTATACGCTATAGTACATTTTGTATGACAGCTATACGCTATAGTTATCCGATATCGTCAGTTTCGTCCGATAAGCAGCCTCTTGGTGATAAAAGAACGTGTACAAAATGGCAGATCGATATCTCAAAAACTGGAAGATTAGTTCGCTTAGATTTGTTTTATTTTATTTATCGTTTTCGAAAATTTTTGTATACTTTTAGCTTATAAATTAAGCTTTAAAATTTCAAAAAACTAAAAAGCCTTTTTAGTAGCATTTAAATTTAAAAATATGTAGCCTTAATGGAGATGTGCAAGAGTTTGAAAATATGTTTTTATATAAGTAAGTTTGCATTTCTCATTTTTTATTTTTTTTTTTAATTTCTTTATTACTATTTTATTTCATTTTATTTTATTTTATTTTATTTTATTTTATTTTATTTTATTTTATTTTATTCTATTTTATTTTGTTTTATTTTATGTTTTTTTATTCATTTTATTTCTTATTATTTTTTTATTTTATTTTATTTTATTTTACTTTATTTATTTTATTTTATTTTATTTATTTTATTTATTTTATTTATTTTATTTATTTTATTTATTTTATTTTATTTTATTTATTTTATTTTATTTATTTATTTATATTATTTTATTTTATTTTATTTTATTTTATTTTATTTTAATTTATTTTATTTTATTTTATTTTATTTTATTTTAATTTATTTTATTTTATTTTATTTTATTTTATTATTATTTTTTATTATTTTATTTCTATTATATTTCTATTATTTATTTTAACACACAAAATTCTTTTTATTATATATTTTACTTATGTTTCATATGTTTTTATGCGTTAACGATAACTCCTTTCAATGTCTCAATAGTTTCAAATTAAAAAATTAGATAAATAAAAAAAATTTTAAATTAAAAGAATTAAAAACAAAATATTCTAAAACATGTAGAGTATCAAAAAATACGTTTTCGGAATTTTTAAAATATTCTTGACCATAAAAACCATCAAAAAACATGTTTTCGGACCACCCACTGCGCCAACGATGTGCTCTAAATATACACCATAGTTCATAAGTACCACTTATGTAGATATGTATGAGCCGCATATAAAAATCATCAAAACCAAAAACAAATTATAGCAAATTATTAACACGTTTACAGCAAATTTTCATTATTCGCACCGAAAAAAAATAAAACAAATAATTATTGCTCATAACATTTTTAATAACAGCAATAAAAATGTAACAGAAAACTTTTGAACTAAATGCACACGTACCAAAGCAACTACTTTTGCGTGTGCGTAGCCGAGTTGCGTATATAATAATATAATTTGTACATACATACACATATACATAATAGTTAAAATTTGTTTTGCAGCAACAATAGTAATTGCAAACGACTTCATACACACATATATATGTACATATATGCAAGTGTACCTAAACGTGTGCATAACGGTACCACATTTATGGCATACAACAAAAGCAAATTTATTAATTAAGACACTTGCCAATTAATTTGCTGTTTGACTTGTGTGTAATAATAACAATTTGCAATAACAATTACAACAAATACAAGTACTATAATCAATATAAATATTATTACCATTGTAAACATATATGAAAACATATAAATTGTACATAAATTAATACGGTAAATTATTTAAAGTGAAGAAAAAAACACAAAACGTAATTGCAAGTCGAAAGTCAGTAATACATAAATTTAGTATTAATTAAGCATATTCTATTCTAAAATTATTTGTTTCATGTACATATATACTGGGGTTATGTATGCATATACATATACATGCATGAACACATACCTACATAAATGCAATACGTTTAAGTGAAAATTTAAATCTGTGATAAATATTACTATTGAAATGTAAAGAAAACCATAAAATTCCTAAACACTTAGGTTGCAATTGAATGTAAATAAAATAAGCATAAGAGAAGAGAAAAGAAAAAACACAAGTATAATATAAATAATACAATATAATGTATTTCGCAAAACTATATCGTAAATTTAAATCTTGTTGATTCGCATAACTGAAAACTAATTAGTTTCTAAGTACACTTATAATTCAAATTTAAATAAAGAAATCATATACTACAGCCTCTTTTGTTTTCATGCTATGGTTGATGGGGTAAACTTTAGAGAGTTAATAATAATGAACCTTTTTGAGGTTACCTACTTTTGTAAAAAGAACACAGAAGCTTCAAAATCAATGAGACTCTTTATTATCTTTCCAAAGAATATTGTTTCGATTTTATTTGTTGAAGATTATCATTTTAAAATGTTAGCCACGGCTACGTCACATGTGGTCCATCCGTTGACATTTTTGATGACTCGTTGAAGCATTTCGACTGGTTACTGGCGAATGAAACGCGTGATGTGTTGCTCCAAGGCCGGAATAGAAGCGGGATTGTTCGCATTGACTTTAGAAAAAAGTCTAACGATGTGATATGACACGATCTTGGGGTCAATCGAACGACCAAAAACGTGAAATTATCTGCTCATCGAAGTGTTCTCTCAATAAATCCATTTATTGATGCGATGTTTGGAAAGTGCGCCGCTTTGTTTAAATCAAATCAGATCACGAGCTTCAATTTAAGCCACCAACTAGTAGGTTATCATGACACGTTAACTGTCGCCATTGACGGTTACGTTCTCACCGGCATCAGCTTTGAAGAAATATTGACCGATGATTTCACCTTCCCGCAAATCACACCAAACCGTTTTTTATTTTCTAGAAGAAAAGGCAACTCTTGAATCTCTTCAGGTTACTCTCCGCATCTAATGCTTCAGTTTTGCATGTTTAAATAACCATTGAGCCAGAAATGCGCCTCATCGCTGAATAAAGTTTGGATCGAAAATGCTAGACCTTCTTGGAAATTTAGCCAATAGAGCAAAGCGATGTCGTTAAGGAAAGTCGAGCGGCTTCAGTTCTTTTTTAAACTTTATTGTACATTTTAAAATAAAGTTTTCGAGTTCCAAGTTGCTGCGAACGGCGGCGAATCGACTCTCCACGGTCTTTGTGTACACTTTCAGATATGACTGCTGTATTTTTTTCACAGCGTGCTGGACATGCTATATTCAGTTGAATATTATCCAATAATAAAACTGGGTCTGAAGATAGGTGATAGTGTTGCAGATAGTATGCTCAGTATACCGATTATGTTGACCATAAATTGAGCGAAGCGCACGAAGCACGTTCTTAACAGTACGACTAAACGTTGTTCAGGTGAAAGTCTTTCCCTGATGAAATATTAAATAATACTGACAAAAATAATATGACAGCTTGACACGATTCACGACTAAAGATTATTAAAAATGTACATCTACTTGGAGTCAGTTTCAACTGGTAAATATATGACTTTCTGAAATGACAAATTAAGAATTTCTACTAAGTTTTTCTTTTGTGTTAAGTAAAATAAGACTCCTATAGATACCACTTTGCGAAAGTATTGGGAATACAACTTTGTTTTCTTTGCTCAAGGTATTACGGTAATTCTCTCAATTCCATATAAAAGTGACGCAAGTGTCTAATAGATCGAATAGAAGTAAGGATCGCTTGTTTTAGAGCAGAGCTTTCTTTATTTTAGATGAAAAACAATTCAAAAACTGAAAATATCAGTTTTAACTAATTACTGACAGAAGAAATTCTATCCACTTTAATTTTGAGTGAACTAAAGATTTTTTAGAGATGACTTTGCTAATGTACTGAAAAACATATATTTTCTCTATAAATGTTAGCACTTGAACCTGTTTAGTCGTATCATTTTATTAAAATTCGATTAGCATATTGCATGTATACCTAAGTCGCTAAGGACGAAGCATTGATAGCATAGCCGATCATAGGTTTCGAAAAACTTTATTTTATGCTCTTTCAACATCATATGACTTCTGAAATACGAAACTTGGACAACATCGCGGTATTAGTCAAAAATACTGAACATTTTGGAAGCATCTCTTGAGGAGAATTTTTTGTAAGCAAAATTGTTCGCCCTACCCAGAAACAGCTGGTAATTATTTGGTGAAAACGACAGATTACACGATGGATGCATAAGCATCTCTCAAAAAAACGCGGAGCTTCTGGCGAGTCACTATTCTATTCCTATTGGCCGCTTCGCTTTGAGTACTTGCTTACCTTGGTTCAATGGTTGACCGAAAAGGTCCGAATTAAAAGTAATGAAAGTTGTATGAAAGCAGCTCAAGGTATATAGTATGTTTCCCTGCAAATTACATCAAACACATAACACAACCTTTCTGAGCATCAATCTCGGCTTGATCACCGTTCACGTCGGCTAACCGTGATTTGACAACAACCGTATTTATCGTAAGTGATGATTTTTTCATCGCCAGTAATCATCCGTTTCGAGCTTCCTTTCGTATCCAGTCTGATTTAAATGCCTTCAGTTAGTTTTTTGTCTAATGTTTAGTTTCAAGACACTCGAAATGGTCGGACATAATTCGGAATTGGTGCTTGAGAATTGAAGATTAACAATTAGAATCTTACTGGCATTGTAATTTCGAAAAGGTTTCTGAAAACCACTTTAAAAATCCAGGATGTCAAGAAACGTATTATTACTGGCGATGAATCTTGGATCGGCCGAATATCGTTGCAAAGGTGAGCCAAAGCCGAAAAAACACGCAAAGCAGGTGAAATAATATAGTTATATTGACAGCTCCTTCGTCTGTCAAGGTATGGTGCACTCTGAATTCCTTTCGACCGGCTAAGCTGAATACTATTTGAGTGCTATGAGTCGTTTTTGCAAAGATTGATTCTTCGTTAGTTATTCGCCAAATTTTCAACCAATAACGTGTCGCAAATACCATACTCGCCTGATTTAGCTCCGTGACTTCTGGTTATTCTTTTACACTAAAACGACCTCTCCGAGCAACCCGTTTTGAGTCAATCGAAGGCATTAAACGTGAATAGCTACCCGTATTGAAGGCTATTCCTGAAATTGACTTAAACAACTGTTTCGAGGATTGAAAACAACGTTGGCACAAATGTATTGGATAGATTTTGAAGAATAAATTAATAATTTTAAAATTTTAATACTTTTAATGGAGTAAGGGCACTAATAAAGTTATGGAAAACATCGTCAGCAAGATATAATTTTACAATTTCGCCATCTATGGAGCTGCTTTTGAATTCTTAGAAAGATATGATCGATTGATAAAATCTTCTCTTTCTCGAATTGTCCTTAAAGCTGGTGACAATTGCTTCAATTTGTATGTAATTAGTTTATGACAGATCCTTGAAGTCATTTTCCTTTAGTGGTTTTTACATAGACCAAATATGAAGACATATCTTCAGTATTACTTCTAAAAATAACTGGTATAACTAGGCTGCAAAGTGCTGTACTTTGAAGAGCTCGAGTAAACCTATTTTTATGACCCATATACTTTTACTAAGAGCAAAGAGTCACGAAACCTCTTACGATTCACCAGAAGGACATTGCGATGGCACAGCTGCTAGTAGCTGGCCAAGGCTTGCTTATCTGGTTGGAGGACCAATAATCCAATAGTCCAGTAGTGAACCATGATGAACTGAAGTGCCTAATATGTTGGTGGAATCATTAAAAGAGTTTTCCAAATAAAATATACTACACAAAATACCACAAATCTCAATATTTTTAAGTGACTACAAATTTAAATTATTATAATTAGTCTGGAGTCAACGAAACTCACAGTTATTAATTATGAAATGAAAAAATACGAATTCAAAGAAGAGCAAAAAAAATCCCTCAAAAATCACAGCTCACACCAAAATACCAGGAAGGTTAAAAAGATCGTTTAGTCCGGCGCATAGCAATAATTTAACAGCGATCTATATGTGGTTTCGTAGCACAGCAGTAGTCAGATTAGAGTGTTTTATATCAAATTATTATGCTATTATATAAATGTATGAAGTGAAAAAAAAAACAAAAAAGTGAAAAATTAATCGCTTCGATTTTCTCCCATTTTCTTGGGATAAGAGTGAGCGAAAGTCAATGAGGTAAACGGTGTGCGCCGGCGCAGCAGGCACGTGAGAGATTCATGGGAGTTCCAAGCGGATCAAATTTTGAACAATGCTGAGAAGTGGAGATAAATAGCTGAAGATATGTAGTTGTAGTATGAATGAGCACATTACTACGCGTGTGTATGTGTGTTTCATATCTTTAAGAAAGATGCTGTGTTAAGAATGAAGGAATCGACGAACTAAATATCATTAATAGATGTGACCAAATTCATTGACGACGGCGTAATTGGTTATATGAAGGGGCACGCATCTTTGTACGGCGAGCGTGTGCGATATTAATAGTAGTCGTGGCAGTTAATCATTGCCGACTGCTACCTGCTGGACGGACACATGGGACGCGATATGAATTTTAGAGCGTCAAGCAGCGCAAATAACCCATTAAATGCCACAAAGGCCAACAATAAAAATTAAAAACGCATTCATTTAAGTGGCAAGTGGCCACTGAAAGCCACTGAAGAAGACTACGGACGGGCTTACAGAATCCATCAAGTGGTCCATACATGGTAGGTATATGTGTGTATGTAAAACGAACTGTGGAAGGGAGGTACTTGGAAAACCAGTAGCCGTTGCTTATGACAGTTGAAAAATGACAACTAATCAGTTTTAGCTTTTTTTGTTAGTACGTCTTTAGTAGAGGTAAAAAATATTTCATTCTTCAATACAAGCGATATACGAGGGCGGTCCGATAATTTATTTGACAACATTGTTACCTTTTAGCCGAATTGTGTATGGTCGCAAAAGCTGCTCTCAGACTCAGATAATCTGGGTACACAGATAACTGCGAGCCTGTGAACTAGCGAACACTCGCACGCACTGATTTTATTCCAAAATTCTAGTTTTACCAGGTCGCCGAGATTTGCGCTGTCTGTCGCTTTTCTGCAAACATTCCATCAAGGTGGGCATGGGAGAGAAGGTCTAACTGGAGGAGAGGGGTGGTCAACTTTTTTATGAATGCAACCAGTCTTGTTGGTAGGGTTTGTAGCTTATAGTATACTGTCGAGAACGATCCATAACCTTCAGCTTAAGGCCTCCTAACCACTGCAGCTTCACATCTAGTGATCCGAATTGTAACCTCCTTTAGAGTGGTGACTATCCGCTCCGAGAGTAGGGCATCGATATAAGCCATGAGCTCGTTGACTGTATACTGTAAAGCCTTGGCTGTCGCTTTTCTGCCAACATTCCCTCAAGATGGGTATGAGAGGGAAGGTCTCACTGAAAGAGAGGGGCGGTGAACGGTAATACGGATGGATCAAGGGTTGCGGGAGGGTTCGTTGAGAGTTACTGTCGGGAACGATCCATAAGCTCCAGTTTTAGGCTTTTGTCTATTCTATCTGTAGATCTAGTGCTCTGGATTGAAGTTTCTTGCAGAGTATTAACTACTCACTCCGAGAGTAGAGCAGCGACTTTAGCCTTGAGCTCGCTGACTGTACTCTCAAAACTGGTAAGGTTGTCTAGACTCCTTATCTCTAGAATCGAGTTACTACATGATTAGACTGGTTTGGTTGCCTAGTCTCAGCGGTATTGTAGGAAATTTCAAAGTTTGCCAGGACAGGTACTTCAGTCTCAATAATTGGGGAATGAGAATAGGAAGGAGCTCTCTTGGCTTTATCTGGTTCATTACTAGGAAAGTTGAACTTCGGATCAGATGAACAAGCGTTGGCCAACTACTAGCAATTGTCTTTCTGGCCCAGGGTAAATCGTAAGAGGCAAAGCGAAAGAAAACGAATATTAAAAATAGGTTTAATCGAGCTCTATGTCTCTCATGGGGCAGCAATTTATAGCTAAGTTCGACCAGTTTGGTTGTAGCGACGATGGAGGTGTGAGCCATTGCGTTGATCTGGTCGAAGACCAAATGTTCTCGACCAAATAAGACCGCTGGCTTCTGCTATTAGAAGTCAAACCGATCCAATAATTTGATATAGTCCTGGCATCGTTTTGCCACAGCTATCGATGTGGAACACATTTTGAAAACAGTGTTCATTCCCTTTCAGGCCTTATGACAGATGTCGCCTAGTTTGGAGGCGGTTCCACGGGTGAAGATCAGTGTCAAAACTAAACTAATGGTCCAATCCGGCTGCAGCAATCGTCTACAACATAAAGCAAATATCTTTTGGGATAGTGACCCCAACGCGAAGTGAGAAAAAAATGGATTACCCTCGTAAATATTATGTAAGTATGTTTTTAGACATTCATGAGCCAGATAACTTACTGTTTTTGTTGTTGTGCATGTGAACTACTGCCAGTTAAAACAAATTTTTATTCCTGAGAAAACTCCTCCAACAGCGGCCGCTCCACTGTTTTTGGTCAAAGCGTAGAGATAGCAAGCGGACAGTTGCAAAAGGCTAAGGACGGACAATTGGTTGGCCAAGTAAATGTGTGCGGATAAGCCGGTGGAAAAAAATGATGACACAACTTATCACATTGTCGGGATCTTAACTCAATGGGCTCAATGCAATCATAATCATCATCGCGAGAAAATCAAGCAAATGCAGACAGGTAGAAAGGCAATGAGATGCCAGCGCAGTAAGGCCTGGAGAGACGGTAGCTACAGCCGTTGCATCAATGAACGCAGCATACAGTGCTTGGACATTTGGAGTAGGCTGGACCGACAGGAGTCACACAGTGGTCATAAGTATTCACCTCATGTCACACATTTCGGTGACTGACTATTGTGTGGTGTCGGCGGTGGTGGCAAGCCGTTCGTTGGCTGTCGCACTGCATGCTGCTCAAGGAGCTAGTGCTTTTTTGTACGATCGTCACACGCTCCTGCCCGATCGGGATGCTCGCTCGCATGCATGTATGTGAGTATACGAGTATGTAGTATCGCTATCATTCATCAAGTGAAGCGGTGGCTCTTTCGCAGCGGTATGACTTCACCTGATGATCATTGAAAAAATTACCGTCATTAATAACAGAAAAAATAGAAATAAAATTAAAAGAAGAAAGCGATACCTTCACACTGCCATACACAACCGTTACATACACAAACATACATACATATACATACATGTATTTTATTAGCATTTCGTTGTTGGTTTTTGCCTTCGCCGTCGACTACTTTTTTTAGCTGTATCGCTCATTTCGTCTGAAGTGTTTTTCATGTTCAACTCGGCGTTTCGCTGTTTGACTTTTTCGCCTTTTTCCATCATTCCTTTTTTTATTAATGTGTTTCAATTAATTATATGGGAGTGCGCGCACGGCTGAAAATGTCGAGTGTATTACAAGCGTGCACACACACAAACACACTGTCCGCATCGCATATATGCGTATTGTCCATATATTGGCGGCCTACTCAGCGTGCCTATTTAACAATTTTGTGACATTAGAAGCAAAGGATTAGTGGTAGCCATTCATCTGATATTTGTCACAATTGATTAAGGAGCCACAACAAGCACTTAAGCATCGGTAATGGATTGAGATTTTTTTTTGCTTTTCCCTTGAATTTTAATATCTACAAAATTTGGCTTTTGTAGAAATTCAATTAGCGTGAAGTGCTTTGACATATTTTCTTCCAGAAAAATATTATTTGGACGGCATGATAAATTGCTTGTCATAAATAATTAGACAATTGGCGATATTTTTGAAATCATGTGTAGAAAGTTGCTGATAGAAAGTGCGTTAAAATGAAGACGCGCGAAGAGAAAAGGGAGTTATGTGAATATTTTTTATAAAAAATATTATTTTCAATACTATTTATAGCTGAATAGATTTTGAAATGTTTTGAATAATAGTAAGTTTTTATAATTTGATTAATAAATGGTTTTTTATAAATAGTTTATATACAACTTTTTTCGAATCCAACATGGAATCCAGACGCATCGTACTTTCTATTAGGTTAGCTTAATATGTTAGGCTAATAAGCCACGCCTAGACCACGTGCTAAGTACAAGAAGAGTAGTCATCTTTTAGCATACCTGCATTTGACGCAAATATTAGCAGATTCTGCGGCCTCACTATCGATACCTTGTCAAGCTTATCATACCGTGAGACTTCAGATGCTTACAGTGTAGTCTGCAGGAAAAGTGCACAAGAGATGTTCCATTATTTGCCTGGTTCCTGCAGTCTTCTCGATCTGTCAGCCCCAGTACTTTCTACTACGCCACACACATTATCTATTATACTAAACATATTTCTTCGAGCTTCTTTAATGACTTTTTAAAGCACAATAGTTCTTCTAAATATATATATCTAAAGGTCTTTAATATACAGCCTAGGTCTAATTCGCTTGCCTAATAAAAGCATATGTTGTAGAGATCCTAGCTTGAGTTTCGGGGCTTACGTGTCTGACAATGGTTAGAAAACGCTCTACCCTGTTTAACCTCCCCGAGAGTAATTCCGTCTTCTTGTCGCGCTATATACAGGGCACTGCAGCTTCAAGAAACACTTGTCCAGCATGGGAATAGGTTGTTTTGCAAATAACCGGTTTTGCGACATGGAACCGGAAACTCCCGATTGTCCAGCAATTTGTAGAAGAAGGCTTAAGGCTCTTGGATTCTTCCACGTGGACAGGTATAATATCACTTTTATCGCGCCCAGCAAGTTCCTACAATTGTTCACAGTGCTGGACCTTTGTGCCCACGTGTAATTTAGAAGAGGGAACAATAGACCATAGGTCGCATTGAAAAACCTCAATTAATTCCTGTCTGTTGTCAAAGAATGACGTTGTGATTCTTAGCCTCCAGTTTTCTCACTATTGTCTCTCTACTGGTTTTGAGCATTATGTCTACCACGTTTTGGAATTGTGTCTTATGTAGGTAAGGTTCCTCGGCTGAATTGGCTAACGCTAGAGTACTTTGTAGAATAAAATTAGGTAGAAACTCACCTCTATGAATGATGTGGGAGTTGCTCTAAGCCATATGATGCACTTTGGTATCAGAAACAGGTTTAGACGTAGTAGGCTTGTCGTGTACGTGCTTGGCGTTCCGTTTAACGGATACGTCTCTGCGTCTTCACTTTTTCGAGGGTGCCCGTAGTTGGCTCTCTGACGAACACTGTCCCTTTTCAGTGATGAGCTCTTCCACAAGATTTGCCAACGCTGGATCCGAGGCATCGCATCAATCGTGTGTGGCGAAATATGCCTTGTAGTTTTTCACGTTCCCTTCAACCCAAATCAAATGTTTCATCTCTCCATCCTCTAGGTTGGACTTGCCGTCGAGTCAGCTGCACTTCTCGATCGCACTCTTGTATCACGCTATTGCTCTTCTTGCTTTGCTTCTACTGGGGCCAGAGTTGAAAGCCTCCGTTACCTTTTCTGGAAAGCTTAGAAGCTATACATCTTTTCCTTAGTTAAGGCTCACAATGTTTCCTTGGCCAGAGTTTTCATAGACATTTTCTCATAATGCTACAAACAACGCAACTTAATCATATTGCCGGTGGTAGCAGCCTCGTTGCCATCGAAGTGTGGACTGGTAGCCCGCTTCATTTCTTCGTTGGCCACCAAATTGAGTTTTAAATTCAAGTGTCTGTACCATTGTCGTTTTATACCTACCTCTGCTTGCTCGTCTGTGTATTGTTTTGCCCTTTCACCTTTTTCTGAAGTTGCCTTCGCTTGCGCCTGTTTTAAGATGACGCCTTTCTGCAATGTTATGACTCAACCAGCTCAGAGACATTACGACCACGACATTACAAACAGCGACACTCATTATCCAGTTGTTGACCCCGGACCCTCCAGCCTATATGCTTATTGCTTCGGAATGACGTGACCATAGATACTCATGGACTTAAAGTCTGTTTCTTGAACTTGTGCTTGCTGTGAAATTTCGTTAGATCAGAGTTGCTGAATAAGCGGAACGACAAGATTCAGGACAAATAGTTTGAGGATTATTTGAGAAACTATAACCGTGATCTTTCTATCAACTTCAAGCTCCCGTACCACTGTTAAAACACACAAACACACATAAATCACAAAAATGGCTGCCATTATGGGACAATTATCGCTTGGAACTTCAGATAGGTTTTTAAGAAGTACGGATTCACTTTGATACTAAGGAATCGATGGTTTGTTATGAACTTTCTGACTGTAAAATCAAATCTGGTTAGGAATTTTTGGACCTTTCTATAGTTTTTGCTTTTGCATCGAAGTAGTTATTTATATGTGTAAGAAGTCAAGAAATTTGCCGGATTAACAGATTTGTGAAGGATGTGGGTAGATATTTCGATATTTAGTACTTATTTCGTTCCAGGGATTTAGGGAAAGTATACAATAGGGATTCGGGATCACCTTCTATAGTTCATTCAGTATAAACTCAAATTATTTCATCCGTTTTTGAGATATCGATCTAAAATTTCTCCGCAAGAAGCTGCCCATTCGGAGTTGGAATCAACCGGATCTGGCTACTATAGCATAAAGCTGCCATACAAAGTGGCCGATCAAAGTCAAGTGCTTGCAAAATTTTATTTTTTACCAGGGACCTTCATTAAGTTTGTCGTAGATTATTTTCCTAGTGATAGTCTCTTAAAAAAGTTTCTCAGATCTGGGCCAATAAACATGTAGCTGCCATTCAAACTGACAGATCCAAATTAAGATAATGATCTTAATAAAATATATGCTTTCCTCTTTAAGCAGCCTTAATTTGGCTCGAACTTAGATTATGTCAAAAACGTAGTAATACAGAGTTGGTCGGTTACGCTTTAAGATTTGGTTATACTATCTTGATTTAGGAAAGGTCGGTGTAGTGGAAAGTTATATTTTTTACTTGATTGAACCTCAGTATATTAAAGCAAGAACTTGTTTCTTTGGCTGGTTTTTTAAGATACTTCCAGCATAACTTAAGAAGCTTCGCCAACTAATATTCTCCTCCGAATCAAATGAAGCCAATCAAAAGATATGTTGTAATTTCTTTCTAAAACCTTTGGATCATTTCTTATTTAGCATAGTTTCACCTAAAATATGCCAAAGTAACTGTAAACCAACATATTCACTTTCGGGCAATGGCGCGCACTTCTACAAATAAATTAACGGGTGATTTTTTTGAGGTTAGGATTTTCATGCATTAGTATTTGACAGATCACGTGGGATTT
The DNA here is from genome assembly GCF_023373825.1 of Bactrocera dorsalis. Taxonomy (NCBI): domain Eukaryota; kingdom Metazoa; phylum Arthropoda; class Insecta; order Diptera; family Tephritidae; genus Bactrocera; species Bactrocera dorsalis. The sequence goes on from NC_064307.1 coordinate 39,828,610, forward strand.
CAGACATGGTGTCAAAGAGAAAGATGCTCAGTATGCTTTGACATTTCATCATGAATAGACTTACTAACGAGCAACGCTTGCAAATCATTTTTTTTTTTCCGGACAAATTTTGTTCAGCGATGAGGCTCATTTCTGGTTGAATGGCTACGTAAATAAGCAAAATTGCCGCATTTGGGGTGAAGAGCAACCAGAAGCCGTTCAAGAACTGCCCATGCATCCCGAAAAATGCACTGTTTGGTGTGGTTTGTACGCTGGTGGAATCATTGGACCGTATTTTTTCAAAGATGCTGTTGGACGCAACGTTACGGTGAATGGCGATCGCTATCGTTCGATGCTAACAAACTTTTTGTTGCCAAAAATGGAAGAACTGAACTTGGTTGACATGTGGTTTCAACAAGATGGCGCTACATGCCACACAGCTCGCGATTCTATGGCCATTTTGAGGGAAAACTTCGGACAACAATTCATCTCAAGAAATGGACCCGTAAGTTGGCCACCAAGATCATGCGATTTAACGCCTTTAGACTATTTTTTGTGGGGCTAACGTCAAGTCTAAAGTCTACAGAAATAAGCCAGCAACTATTCCAGCTTTGGAAGACAACATTTCCGAAGAAATTCGGGCTATTCCGGCCGAAATGCTCGAAAAAGTTGCCCAAAATTGGACTTTCCGAATGGACCACCTAAGACGCAGCCGCGGTCAACATTTAAATGAAATTATCTTCAAAAAGTAAATGTCATGAACCAATCTAACGTTTCAAATAAAGAACCGATGAGATTTTGCAAATTTTATGCGTTTTTTTTTTAAAAAAAGTTATCAAGCTCTTAAAAATCACCCTTTACATTCTTCAAAGGATTATGATACTTCCTTCGTTACTTACTTTTTCGGGTGCCAATTGGAACACAAAATTTTGGAATTAAGCACATTGATCGATATGTACATATTTATTTGTGCGGTAGTTACTTAAAATATGTTCTTAGCGAGGTATTTTCGAGCTTGAACAACAAAACATACGTTGATCGATAGCAAAACTTAATTGCTAACTAATTTCTTTACATAGCAACAAACGTCATAAAAATGTTTATCTATAAGTAATATACACATACATATGTAACTACATATGTCCGTCTATCAACAAATTCCATCAAATTCATCGCTCACAATTGTTTATCGCCTAAAAGCCTCATTAATTTCCGACCATTTGACATTTGATATGACACACTGAAGACATTATACTCCAAAAACAATGCGATTGCCAATCGATGAAATGCCGAAGTTGAAAAAACACGCAAACACACCCTCAATTCACATCTCTGCTTGGAACTGGAAGAACAAGAGGCATCAACCCCTAGCAATATGTTGCATACTTGCATTGCGTTGAACGCGATTATCAATGAATATCGCTGACTTTGATTGCCTGTGAGTGAAATGGTGGTGTCAATGATTTTTATTGCTCCTCTTCAATTCCAAAACCGTGTATTCCCCTTGTAATTTGGCGATCGAGGCGCCACATGGAGGCTGTATGCACTTACATACACACTTATATTACACTTATATGTGTGTGTAAATATGGCTGTGTGGCGTTGACATTCAACTATCAAACTAACGAAAAAGGATGAGCAAAGCATGAGTCAAATGACGACAATGGATCACTATATTGGTCTTCAACAGTTGCACACATACACACACACATGTTCGAAAGTGATTGCTGCAACAATTGGAGCGCATATAATATACTTGACTTCTGCTTGTGTGTCATGTGGACAATTTGATTTGAAGACACTAAAGCATCTGTAATAGACACTCGAAAATTGATCGCGTCAGTTTTTTCACAAAGAAAAATTTCTTTATAATCGTGTAGCGATCACAAATCTTCATTTCACATTTTTCAAATTCATTTGTGGATATTTTTAAATTCCCTGCGCCCCAGTCTAATGTAAATTAAATTATGACATAAAATTCAGTGAAATGTTTGGGTAAGATAATTGCGGTTGACAGCTTGTAGTGTCTGCGTTTTGAAATTAGTTATAAGCGTGAAATATTAGCGCTAGCAATTTTTTAGGTTTTGATACGAGGGTGGCTCAATAAATATTTTGTCGAGAAAAGAAACTGGAAATTTACGAAAAAATGGTGATTTATTAATCACTTTAGTTTTCAGTTGGCTCGACACACTTGACCAAGAAGTTCTCCAGTTTCTGGTTTTTGGAGATCTTAAAGGTATGATGAGGTGTAAGACGATCCGTTGTCACAGAGAAAGAGCAAGTCGAAGGAGTTTTTCGCTGGAGAATCCTCCACCATTCCAACAACAACATCTCAAACAGTTTGTGGTTACATCTTCTTCGACATTCATCGCTCACGCGGACGTTTCTAAAGATCTTGGAAAAAACAAACCTTTCGAATGCTCCAAGTGCTTTCTCAGCTCGGCTAATCACCATCCATGTTTCTGCGCCGTAAAATAGTACAGGAATAATGAGGGATTTATAGAGCGCAAATTTTGTTCGTCTAGAGAGGGATCTGCTGCCCAATTGCCTATCGATCCCATAGTACAAGTAGATCCGAGGTTTTCGTGTTCCTTTTATTGGAATTGCATTTTCACGCGGCGTGTCCAAAACTCAGGGACATAACCCCAAATGGAGAGAAAGTTTCGGAAATCGCATTTATATTGCGAGTCGCTTGTTTCAATCCAACCGCTCGCGTGCTTCTGCACCTCTTTGTGGATGGACGCTGCAATCTTGTTGAGCACTAAAATGGTTTACTTTGGATTGGCCCCATCAAGGCTTTTTTTTAGTCGTGATCATGGGATCTACACGGGTTGAATACCATATCTCACTCTAATTTGTTAACGTTGGTCGGGGTGCTCAACGTGGGTACAGCAGTATTAAGAATGAGTATACTAGCTGAACCATGGCTGTATACTCAAAGGAACTGGGTCCACACTCCATTTACAGCCCGCACTTTGGAGTATTAGAGCTATGTGACCTGTCTTCCAGTAGTCGATTTAGATCATCAATCCGATGAAAACGAAAGAAAAACAAAAAAAAGTCATCGCCGATATTACGCTTTTCCATATTTCTAAATTCCGCGGACACGCCCACTTTCACGTGCCGCTAAAACAAAACGATAACAAACTTCTTTCGTATCAGTGGCTCCATTTGTTACTTACGGACTGCCCTCGTACCAGTTTTTTAGGGCATTCCTTTACGCACTAAAATCTTACATATTTTGAAAAGGGGAAGAACGAGGGAATTTCTGTTGCAACAGCGGTAATTTGATTGATGCCTGCCGCAAGCACATTTAGTCACTCCATTTCATGTAAGAGCCCGTTTATATATACTTATGTATACAAACATACTACCACAAACATACATACTTACATGTATGTAAGCAATTTCGTCTAATAAATTTAGAAAGCGCTTTAGCGCACTAAAATACAAGTACTACTTAGGCTCTCCCCTTCGGCCATCAATGCGTATTTATGAGTATCATTCACAGATGACTCGTACACACCATATGCCAAACATGATTCCACCGATACATAAATCATGTACGCTGTCTTCATTTTCTGAGACTTTTGTTCAGGTGGGCGGGTGCACAACTAAACAACAACAACAAAAATTATGAAAAGTTTGTGCATAGCAAATAAAATAAATATGAATTGAAAGCATAAACGCCAATAAATGTGAAAAGCGTGTGGTTCTGGGCTCAATCTACTACCACCACCACTAGCGGCGCACAGTTGGCGCTTTGGTCCAACTAAGCCTTCCACCATAATTAAAATTTTTAATCAATTGGCATTGTCGTTTCGTTGGCAGCATTTGTTGTTGTTGCAGTTGTTTTTTTTTCAGCGCTGAAGATTCGAATTCAGATTTTTTTGCTGCCGTGTAACCTCTGCCGTTCAGCATACGAGGTTGGTTCAATAAGAATTTAGTCATACCGTCCGATGGCGCCGGACGGAACGTAAGATTACGTCCTCCTGGATCATCCGACTTGTATTTTTGTTCGACATGTCCGCAGATGTTAGTAAAATGGTATCAAAAAGTGGTTAAACAACTGTCCAGGAAGTCGCCGTTTGGTCGGTTACACCCAAATACCCTGAAAGCGGCTATAACGAAGGATAACGTGATCCGCTCCCACGACAGTTAGGGTTACGTAACTAAAATGAACCTGGAATTTTTATCCGGTCAAGGACTGTCAACCTGGCAAGGTCTGTCAACTCGGCTACAGCAACAACTACAATGATAACGTGACCGAAGTTCCCGATCTCGTTTTTCAGAGCGTCGATTGAAGCTGTGCGAGGTAGCTGGTACAATAGACATTTCAAGCGACCGCGTGGGTCTAAAATTACATAAAATAAAGAACATGGGAATGTTGTCGGAACGATAGGTGGCGCGCTTGTTCACTTGGATACTCTGTTGCATCTCGAGTCCAAAACAGAAACGAAACAGTGGACTTCCCCCGATAAAGCTCCTAAAAGAAAGTGGAGACAGTGCAATTGGCTGAAACGATGATGACCACCTTTCTCTGGAGTTCACAAGGTATGATTTCCATTGAATACTTGGCGAAAGAGTAAAACGGTTGCAGAACTCAATTCTGTCAAAAAGCGTTCTATAATAATAAAGCACCGGCTCATACCTCCGACAACGCCACCAACAAAAAAGGAGAGGTTTGACTTATAAGAGAAGGTTATCAGCGCAGAAGATTATCAGCATCACGGACGGTCCACTTAGCAGACTCTCGAAACTCAAATTTCTAGACGAGTTTAGGAAATTGGAGCCCTGCTGGATCCAGGATATCGAGTAAAAATGGAACCATGTTTCAAAATGAACGGCCATTTTTTTTAATATAATTTTTTCTTTAGAATACTAAATATTGCTCGAACCGTCCTCGTTTGTTCGGCTGTGCGCCTGTTCGCCGGGCGCTCGTTTATGTAAATCGCTGTGCGCCGCTGTGACAGCCCGGTTAACTAACTGCCTGTTGGTTGGTGATCACAGCTTGCGATTTGCGATTTGCATGCATTTGATGAGCTTTCGTTGTGCGTTGGCTGCACTAGCTTAGCTGGCTGGTTAGTGATCACCAGTCCTGTTGTTGCTTACTTAGCATAAAGGCCATCACAGCCTACTGTCCGCCAAACATCCGCCTGTCTGTGTACTGATCTGTTTGTGGATTTTGTTTCGTCAGTCTGCTGCTGCCCTCCTGTGTAACGTCCAATCGTAGCACTGTTGAAGTTGCCTAAAACACCACAACAACAACAATAAGCAGCTGATTTCAGTTCGTTGAGGTGGCGGTAGTTTGCGGTGTTGCTGGCGTTGCTGGTGTGTGCGTGTGTGCTTAACGCGTTCGGTTGGCAATTCGATATCCCGCTAAGAATATGACTGCGCATAAGTCAAGTTAATTTTGCGTTGATTTATTTTGATGTTCGATCTGATCTTGTGTTGTATGTTTGCAGTTGCTGCAGCCGTTCAGACTCACTCTGGCCTCACTTCGCTTGGTTTAGTTTTCAGTTTTCTTTTTCACCTAAATGTTCGATGAAAATCGCTGCCCAGCACCACGGTGTGCCCAGTAGACGCTGCCCCCGCTGCTGCTTTGGCTGCATCGTGGTTGCAACATGCCACATACATATGTATATGTGTGTGTGTGCGATCGACCACTCGTGGTTGCACGTCGCTTGGGACATGCGTTCTCAATGAGGTGTTGAAGGCTGCTTAACACCATTATTTCTGCATACATTTGTCCTACCTAAAATGTTATGAAAGCGCTAGAAATAATTTATGAAGATTTCGCCATTTCTTCAGCCTTCTGCTCTTGCTGACGCTGCTTTAAGCATTTTTTAGTCGTACTCTTCGACTACTTTTTGCACTGCGCTTCACCCATTTGGCCTCTAGACGTTGTCTGTCATCGCTGTCAACGTGTTGCTTTGTTGGAAAATATTGCAAATGCTGGTGTTGTTGTTGGTGGCGGTGGTGGTGGCGTTTATGTTGCCGTTGATTACTTCGTTGTTAAGGTTCGGGTTCAGCACCTCTCTATTCGCTTGCACGCACACCTAAGTTGACCCTAATTTCTTGTCTTCATGCTGTTAGACAGGATCATAGATAGGCGCAGAAGAATTATGGCTTGTGGGGATCTAAGAGACAGCAGTGGTAAATTGAGCGAAAACGCACAAAGGTTATGTCAGCGTATGCAGAATAGTAAAATAGGAAAGCCCGACGTTTAATTGCTTGAGAAGCTTCATGTTCAATAAATCTTATTTCAGTTATGTACTAAGTGATCTAAGTACCTTTCAAATGTACAGGGTGCACGTTCTTCTATGGCGGCATATATACTTAGTTTGCATATATTAAAAGACAGCAGTTTTTTATTTATTAGTTATTTTCATTTTATTTGGACTTTCATCATTTGGTTCGAGTACTTCCAAAAGTGTGTCGATAATTTTCGGCACAAATCTTCACTTTAAGTACCGACAGATTGTAGAGGTATTAGCACCGCTAGTACGCAGAGTGTACAGGAAGACCGCGGAGAATCAATTCGGCGCCGTTCGCAACAACTCGGACTGATCTATGGGACTACCTGGCGCATTTTGCGTTGAGATCTTACCTCGCTCAACCTTTCCAAGCCTTCCAGAAAAAACAACGGTTTGGTGTGGTTTGCGGACCGTTTGAATTAAAGATCAATATTTCTTAAAAAATTATGCCGGTGAGAGCGTAACCGTCAATGGCGACCGTTATCCCGCCATGATTACCGACTATTTGATCACTGGAATTGAAGCTTGTGATCTCGGCGATATTTGGTTTCAACAAGACGGCGCCACTTCCTACCATCGCATCAATCAATGGATTTATTGAGAGAACTCTTCGGTGAGCAGACTTTTTCTGTGGGGTCTAAAGTCTGTGCGCAAAATCTCACTTCGATTTAGGCCTTGGAGCAAAACACCACGTGTGTCATTCGACTCGAAAGTCATCGAAAATTGGACTTAACGGATGAACCATCTGAGACGTAGCCGTGGCCAATATTTGAAAGCGATAATCTTAAAAAAAAATGCCTAAGGATGTTCTTTCGAATGATAATAAACATAAAAAAGTAAGAAACCTCGAAAAAGATCACCCTTGGATCAACCATGGATCGATTTCGCACCGTGTTTACTCTTGTGGATAGTGCGTGCATCGTAGACGCTAATGCTGCTGTGGAGCAGACTATCAAACAACACTCGAATGAGTCCGTTCAGTTCAGTTTTATAGCGGCTATATTCTATGGTGGTGCGATATTGGCGGTTCAGACAAATGAACAGTTCTTTAGCTGAAGAAGATGTGTGCAAAACTTGCAATCGATTTCTCAAAAACTGAGTGATTAGTGCGAATATAAAGATGAATAGATAGACGACCAAGATCGCCGAATTTTAAACACTCTTACGGAGTGGAAATTTTCCTCTTCCTCTGTTTCTACCGATGGATAGTGAATCGAAAACCTTCAAAGCTGGAGTATTCTCTTTTATCGGAACAACATGACCTAGCCAGCGCAGCCGCTGTCTCTGTATTCGCTGAACTATGTCAATGTCGCCGTATATCTCGTACAGTTCGTTGCTCCATTTACTGCGGAACTCGCCGTTGACAAGGCGTAATGGAACATAATTCTTTCGTAAAACTTTTCTCTTGAACATTGCTAAGAACAACTAATCAGAGGATGTCATTAGTCATGCCTTCGCACCATATAGCAGGATGAGGATGATGAGGGACTTTTCGAGTTTTGAGTTTGGTCTTTGATCGCCGAGAGAAGACTCCACTTGCCTACTCAGTCCAAAATAGCACCTGTTGGTAAAAGGTTCTGCATCGGATTTCAAGATAGTGGTCAAGATACGATCCAGAGATAGTAAAGTAGTTTGATGATTTTTCTTTTGCTGGAATTTAGTAAAACAGAGTACCAACCGATCAGCATCAACCCATATGGAGAGGTTCGTCGTGGATTCTGAATTTTCCAACTTTTGTACCAAAGATGCTTTCTTCTCTGGCGTTAAGATCGTCCAGCACAAATTTCTATATCGCTTCGAGAGAAATTGCCATAATCGCGCTTTAGGCGCTCATAAAAAGCATCTCTGGTCATATCATCAGTCTCTTTTGTCGGGGTGTTTGCACAAATCATAGATATGTTGAAGAGTTTTGTTTTAATGCGGATTGTGTTCATCTACCGGCCAACGAATTTTCTTTCTTTATATGGCCGCAGTAAAAATTGTCACAAGGACCTACTAGTCTCAATCCTTGTCCCGTCCATGGTATTTTTTGAACAGCGGTGATGTCACCTTTCACCTGAAATTCAACCATCAGCGCAAGGGCATCGGCACCTTCGAAATTTAGTGACCGGACTTACCAAGTGCATGCCATCAAAAGTTGGATGATTCATCCGAGGCTGTAGTTTCTTTTTCATTTGGAGTGGTATCTACGAGGCGGACGCACCTCTGCTGAGCTGACGCTGCAGACGCCGAATATGTCGAAGCTTTCTCTCATTTAGCCGTGATCATAGGCTCCACACGGGTACTGCATCTTACACAAGGGTTACTCACGTTTCCAGAGTTCGCGGCGAGGACGCATGAGTAGGAATTGGGTGTAGCCCTACGACAGTAACTGCTTACCCAGAGGCATGACTATACCCATTACACACCATAATCGGGGTTGGCTTAATATCATCATTGAGTGAATTTTGCAAAGAGCTATTCCATCCTTTAATTCAACAATTAACTGCATAAGTCAAGTACTTTTATTAAATACTCCGAGGAATATTACACAAAAAAGTTATATACAGTCTGTCAAATAAGAGCGTGGTCGACTTTACCGACAGTTAATGAAAGATTTCACTCTAATTTCTTCGCAAGCCGATAAAGGGAAGCTTTGTCCTTGATGCATTGTCAACAAAGATTCAGTTGCCATGAGTGCTAAGTACGCGTCGTGCTACGAAGCTGTGGTCCTTTGCATCCACCCGAAAGGTTCCAAAATGTTGCAATCAGCGGCTGCTAAATATTTGAGCGACCTATAGTGGCTAAAAATGTCTATGATTTACCAGAACGTGGTTCGATAGGAAAAGTGAACAAAAAGGATGGAAAAAAGAATAGTGAATCTGTTTTCGCGGAATCCTGCTTTAATACTGTGTAAGGACAAGCAAAATTAATGGCAAAAGGTTTAGATATATCCTACGAAACTATCCGAACCCTTCTTCATACTCATGATCTAAAATGGCGCAACACAATGAAGAAGCCTCTTTCAAACTTGTGACAAAGTGACTCGCTTGGGCGCATGAGAATATTGATAGAGATTTTGAAAATGTCATTTTTACTGATGAATGTTCTATATGGGCACGTTCTGTCCTCACGCGAGCCTGGTCAACTTCCACCACTAGGCTTGTTCAGCGGACCGTAAAACATGGAATAAAGGTGTATCTTTGGGGCTGCTTCTCAAAGCAGGGATTCGGCACTTTGTACCTCTTTACTGACAACCGGTGGTTCATCAGAATAAATGAAGATTGGATTCTACAGGAGGACAACGATCCTAAACACGCTCTGTACTCAGTGGAAAGCTCAATCTGGCATCGTTACATTGGATTGGCCGTCGCAGTCACCCGATGCAAACCCTATTGAAAATGTGGGGCCTATACAATATTAAACAAAAGCTTCGTGAAAGACGCACATACACTTTGAAGCAGTTGTCTTACGAAATTCCTCGGATCTGAAGATCCTTGCCACTAAATTAAAATTTCTTCTTAGGAAAAGAATAAAAAAATCAGAAGCATTTGGAAACCTACTTGTATTTGAGTATCCCAAAAATGTAGATTGCTATCACACAAGCTTATAAATGCTAAAAAATCTAGTTTTTAATGTTTTGGCGAATCTTTATATAAATAATGGCGCCAAAAGAGCTACTGAACAAAAAAGGGGTTCATGTTAAGTATTTTAAACCCATTTTGGGGATGCGACATAATGCATAAACAACACTTTATTGCTGTGTTGGCTACATTATTGGTGCCAGTAGCTGCGACTACTTGTACGCATTTGTATATACTTAAGCTTTATAAGTTGCGCTGATTAGATCGCGCCTAAATCTCGGACGAGACACACACACCGTTATATTTTCCTCGCATACTCTACTTGATATATGAACTGAACGCCATCATTTTTTACACAAAATGAAGTAAATAAAAATGTCACTAACGATTTCGAAAACAACATTCTCCTTTTTTACCTTTTTCTGCTATTTATTTGGGAAATAAATTAAAATAATTTCCTATTTTTTGCGTATTATTCTAGCCACATTCAGTTGTTTGTGGCGCTTGCGGCTGCCTGACTTCAAATACATATGTACTACACGACTGTATCTAAGTGTGTGTGTGCGCTTTTATTTATGTTTCGAAAATTAGTCATAAATTTATTTGAATTCTTCAGTTCGCCGACGTTTAACGCGCCCAATTAATTCTGGTACATGTTTTTTGGGGCAGTGGCTGGTTATTTGGCTATTTCACCATACAGAAACCCCGAAACTGCTGCACACACTCCGGCTGCTTTGGACAATTCCAACGTGTTTTGACGTTTCTTTTTGTTAGATCTCTTCGAGTTCATTCCACGAAAGCGAAGGTGATAAAAATCTTTCATGTACTTTACCATGTAAATGCGTTAAATTTGCCACAGTTGTAGGAAATAATTATATTTATTTCACTGGTTGGTTTGGAGTCTTTTTTATTTGGTATTAATGGTATACCCTTCATGGTTTATGAAATTGTTTTGAGCATTGAAGAAAATTTTAGCGAAAACGTACGTTAATTTGGTGAACTTCATAATAAATTTTATTGATTTTTAATTTTTAAGTAGTTAAAGAAACTCTCCCACTTCCTTGGGTATCTGTAAGTAATAGAACTTATGACAGATCAATTGAAAAAACACCGGCCTGATACATAGATGGCGCTACTAGAATTAAAACCATATGATTTTTAGTTTACCGAGACCTTTAGAAGACGCGTGTATAAATGTGGCAGCTATCAGAACTGTTGTTATAATGAAAAATAAAATGGATAAAAAGGAATTTCGTGTGTTGATACAAAATCGATTTTTGAAGAGTAGAAAGTTCAAGCAAAGATTTCCCGTGGTGACATGTTTCCGGACACGGGCACAGAAAAATCAATCGTCAAGAATTAGTATGCTAAGTTAAATGGACACCGAAGAAAGTGTATGCCCAAAAGAGATTGTCATCGACGAAAATATCAAAAAAGTCGACGACAAAAGTCCATGAATCGGGCCTTGAATTTCTGCCGCATCCACCGTATTCTCAAGATCTGGCTCCCGGCTACTTTTTCCTTTTCTCACATCTCAAACAAAAGCTCGCTTAAAAGATATTTTCGTTGAATTAAGAAGTGATTGCTAAAACTAAGGTCTATTTCGAAGCAAAGAATAATGTATCACTCTTGAAGGAAACCATTTAGGTGCAAGCAGAAAACTTTTCTATTGACCTGTTAAAACTGAGGTTTCTAATTTTAACAGATCTTGTATTTTACAGATTTTGTAGTCTATCTATTTCATCCTATTTCATCTTACTTTCGTGAAATGGAAAATTGAATAAAAATTGTTACTGAATATATTGACAAGACTACGCTCGCATGTTCTTGGGTCCACGAGCAATAGACATGAACAGACCGAAACCACGCCTACCTTCTATAAATTAGAGCAATTTCAGTAATTTATTATAGATAACTCCAACAAGAAGTCTACATTTTGTTGAACTCCTCCAAAAAAGGGTGAAATGCGCTATATCTGCTCTGTTGTCGTTTTGTTTCAAGGTTTTTTCACCACATTTCTCGAATAATAATTTAGCACCAGAAGTGTTTACAATGAGTCCAGAGCTTTACCTGAAAATTAATACGCACGTTGTCTTTAATATTTTGGGATTTGGCAACACTGGTGTTGCAATTTGGAAACAATTTTATAGTAAAGTTTGACATTTTTGATGGTATATATACTTAGAACGTTTCGGCATACGAGCGCTATTTGTGCTGTTCACAGTACTTTAATATATTCTTCTCGACAAAAAAATGGAATTTGCTCGCACGTGCGTATGTTTTTGATATTTTGACGTGATTTAACTCATCAAGAGTGTATAGATGAACTTAGTTAAATTTCTAGATGAATAAAGCTCCTTGAAAGACCAGTCTTTATCGATGGTATGATGAATTCAATCGAGGTTGTAAATCACTCCAAGTTGAATTTCGGCAAGGTCGTGCAGAATCAGTTGTGTGCGGATGATGGATGGTTGATGTTGTGCGCAAACTGATATTGTAAGATCGCCATGTGGCCTATCGTGAGATTAAGATACCTAAACTATGGACATTAGTGGAACTAGCATATATTCAATATTCTATGAACATGTGACTGTAAATATAAAATTTTTTATGTTGGATACTATACAATTCGTCAAATGCTCAATAAAGGCTCGTACCGATTGGTCAAGAGAAATGTTAACAAAATCCGATAGTGGTGCTTTGAAACACGTCTGTGATATTGTGACAGGTGGTGAATCGTGGATTGGTGTCAAGTCAGGACTATACGGTGGATGACTCAGTGGCGTAGCTACAACTTCGGGCGCCCGGGCCAAGGATGTTCTGCCGCCCCCATTTATCTACCTACCTACAAGTTTCATGAGATGGTTCGAACAAAAGTGAATTTTTACAAAAAATGTTCGATATCAAGTATATAAAATTTAGGAATTAGAAGCCACGCAAATTCTAAAGTTTCAAAATTCTCACCATACGGTTTTTGAGGAAATTGATAGTAAAATTACAAGACATTTTATTAAAAGCCATAGAAAAAACCCATTTTCGTCCTATATCTTGTACACTTTTCACACAATTTTCAAAATAAATTTTGTAAAAAAATTTGTTGAAGTATTTTTCCGAATATTAAAAACTGCGAAAATTGTTTTGCCGCCCCCAAGACGTTGCGTCCGGAGCGACAGCCCCCTCCGTCCCCCCCTAGCTACGCCACTGGGATGACTCATCAACTCGATGCTATGAGTGCTCAAAAAAGCAGTTGTTTCACTTATTGTCTGAAAACTCGCGTGGTCTTGGTGAAGAGTTATCCGTTTAGACGATTGGTTTTTCAGATTTCTTGAAAGATAACTGGCAAACCAATGGTTGCGTGACACTTATAATTTTTCTGTACTACGTTGTTCCAATTGTATAATTGCTACATGTTTAGTGTTTCCAAAAAAATGCAACCACTTGCTTGGAAGTGCTTTGTGCGCGAAGAACTTTTGTTGGATTCGTCTCATCTTGAAACACCTATACAGTCGATCTCTAACTGAAATCAAATATCTCCAGACCTACTCCATCAATTTCAACATATTTCGGTACATCACATTATCCTGACATTTATGAGTTACTGTACAAATATTGGCGAAATCGAAAACAATCATGTTGAGTTGCCATATAACTCTATTCTAAATTCCATCTGAATCCATGACTTTTAAGTAAACGAATCAAGTGCTGATACCCAAACTTAGTTCTTCCTTACTTCTTTATACATATTTTCAGAAAACTAAAAAATTTATCCCTCCAGAAACTCTAATACTGAAGAGTACTTTCGTTTCTTCTGAGTTAAGTTTTTCTTGCCTCGTTGCCCCATTTCTTTTTCAACCCCAAAGCTAAAATTTTGCCTTACGTGCAGGGTATATTGTTGTTACACATACTCTTCCAAGAAGTTTGTTCCCCTCTTTAAATAAATATTATCAAAATATCTTGCGCACGCTAATAATATTGCGCCAACAGGAGCTATTTTCGGCTAATTGATGTACTAATTCAACGGAAAGGTGGCACCCGGCAGTTTATTGTGTTGAGTGAGTTGTGTCGCTCGTTGTTTCCATGTTTAGTTGCTTAAGTATGCCACAAAAGCATTGCGCATTTTACATAATTCGAATTAATTAAGTTAAAAAGATTTATTTGTGAATATTTGGCATTGAAATATCAGTGGAATAATTTATGTTTTTTATCTGAGATTTACGAAATTAAGAAAAACAAAGCTTTTTCTAAAATTCCATTTAACCCTAAACCGCAACGTTTTTTGGTGTTTATTTTGGATTACTAAAATCTCCGAAGAAACATATTCGGATAAACACACATACCTTCTCACTTGTATTGGCGCTCTTAAGACACTCCGTGTGGCCGTAATTTTTCTTCAAGCTAAGCAGCAGCTAGATTAGGTGATCGCCTGCCTAACGGACTGACAACTTGTGTGCATTTGTATACACTTCTGAAAGTCAGCGGCGCACTTAAAGCTTCCCAAAGGCGCATTTGGGTTCAGGAAATACCGAACATTTTCGAAAGTCTTCAATCAAAGTGATAGCCATGCGCGCGAGTGAAGTGTAATCGTGTGAAGGTGTGCACCATTGCAGGCGCGATCGTCTTTGCGCCCCGCCACAGCCGCAGGTTGTCATATGTCACATTCTTAAAAGAGCTCATAAATCTCCGGGCGTGATACATCAGCAGTTAGAGCAGGCAGCGCGGCAGTCTTAGGCCACAGCGTTATTTTTTGGGGCATTCAACAAATATCTAGCAAACCAGCCAACCATCCAACCAGTGAAGCAATCAAGCTAAGCCGCACGCCCGCAGTCACGATGTGCGTGCCAGCTACTCGAGTGGCGTCAATTTTTCACTTTTTGATTTGTTTGGCATTTCATGTGGCATATGCGTTCGCGCATGCGCACGTTTTTGTCGCACGATGTCTCAGCGACGCGTAATCATAAACTGTGTATTCAACAGATACTTAGCTCACAAACATACATGTAAATCCAGGCCAAGTAATATGGGAATGTGCGAACTGTCGAACGCGCCGATGACGGACGACGGACGACGGCTGACAAGCTGTCACAGTTGTCGACTTTGAATTCGATTTCGTGTGTGACTTACTTAAATGTTCTACGCAAACAAACGCAAGCACGCTAAGTGGCGATAGGTGCAAACATACATACATACACACACTGAGAGAGCAATCAACCCCTCCGAAGCCATTTGAAATTAAGTCATTCGCACTCGAAACGGCGCACATTAATTCGCCTCAACACTTTTAATTGTTATGCGCCGCAATTGCGAGTGATGACTCTATGAGTGAGTCTTCGGTGTGTTTCGAGTGCGTTTAAAGTTTTTACGAGCGTATTAAATGATGCATTTAACTACAACGCCGCCTTTAACTCGTCCATGTTGGCCACGAAGATGTCGTGCAAATCAGCTGTTGTGTTGGGCAGAGGGAGGGAAGCAAACTATTTTACGCATTTCACGCATGTTTTTGCTACTCTCGAGAAAAGTATGCAAGTGTGGAAAATATGTATTTCCTTTGAAAAAGTAGCAATCACTGCGTTTTATGTGCAACATAAAGAAACCGACGATGTGCTGTGCATATCTCGAATGTTCGTTCGCACCTTGGCGCGGCGTTTAAAAGTGTTTTGATAGCTTCATAAAGCACATATAAAATGTGCATTTGTTCGTGTGACAGCGTTTACTTATGAATGGCAAAGATATTAGGTTAGTTTAGGAGCGGTTTCACTGCTTGTCAAGTAAATAATTGTGTGTCTTTCAGTGTTGAGTATATGAGACACTAAAGGTGTTGGGAATTGTCGTCAGCTAGCCAACGGAGAGGACAACAGAAGATGTATGGATGTATAGAGGCTAATACGAACATGTGTACGAAGACATTCATTCATTAATGCAGTAAACAGTTTGAGACCACGCTACGCCTTTATAGAACTCGTTAATTATTTCGAAAATTCACAGAAACAGTTTTCTTATTTTTATATGGGCAATGTAGACTCTCACTTTTCAAATCAATTAAATTTTGAATGTATTGATAAAAATATTAATTTAGGGAAGCTTGAAACAATAAATTACAAAAGAACTTTAGCTTCTGCTTAATAAAATATACTGATGATCTACAAGTACCACTGTTAGCCAAACTCAAATAATATGTATTTCATTACCCATGTGACAGCTAAAGATCGACTTAGCTTTTGAATCTCCCTATAAAACAAACTCGTCGAGAGAGAAATTTATTTTTCAATTGGCTACTCAGTGCAAAATAGCACCAGTTGGCAAGAGTGATTCTGCGTTAGATTTCGAAGCAGACGTTGTTGTTTCAAAATAGGCAAAATTTTTTACGACTTCAAAGTTATCACTGTCACCAGGGACGTGCAGGCCAAGACGCGAATGCAATGACTGTTCGTTTGATAACAGGATATATTTCGTCTTGTCCTCACTACCTGACCCATATGCTTCCCTTCCTTATCTAGTATGGAGAAAGCATAACTCACGGCGCGGTTGTTGAAGTCAATGATATCAATATCATTGGCGTACTACAGCAACTGTACACTCTTAAAGATTAATGTACCTTCCCTATTTAGGGGTCAATTTTCTCCAACAATAGAATGAAGAAATCACACTATTGGAAGTCGCCTTGTCTGAGCACACTTATGCAGGTTCCAATCAACGTGCATGCTTTTATCAGACCATATTTTGCAAAGAAGCTGATGCACGCACCTTTTCAGCACTTCGCAACCATATTTCAATAGATTTGATATTTTTCAGCCGAGTAATTGCTGTTCGAACCTCATCAGAGTCGGAATAGAACATCTATTCCATCGTCATCTATTGTTATCAGATGTTATAATTTCACGCCCATTCATCAGGCTGGAGAAGTGTTTCCTCCATAACTTCAGTATGCTCTGAACTTCAGCCACTAGATCATCACTTTGGGTCTTACATGAGTATGAGTGTGGTTGTGTTGTGGTCGATCGCAAAATTGCGAGATGGTCTATTCGCTTTCTCTCCACCGCGGCACGACAGTCCTGATCGTACCAGCTGTTCTTTGGACCTTTACGAAAACCAATGATTTCGGTTGCAGCTGTACTCGTACGTAAGAAACTTAAAATGCAGTCCCACAGTTCCCTTATACCTATTTGCAGAAAGCTCGATCAGCCTCAACACATATGAAGACATTTCGCCATGAAAGCTGAATTTCCCAATTTATTCTTCCAAAGTTGACTTCTTTGCACACACTGGCGTTTAAATCGCCAAGCAAAATATTTACATCATGGCGGGGTCAGTTGTCATAATCGCGTTCCAGCCGCTCATAAATTTTTTGTCATATCGTCCCTCTCTTCGGTAGCGTGGGCGCAAATCATTGTTATGTTGAATAATTTTGCTCAAATGCGGATTGTGGCTAGACGCTCATCCACCGGAGTAAATGTCATGCCTCTGCGACTGATGCTTTTTCTCACCACAAATCCCATCCTGAGTTTTAATTTCTTTATATGCCTACTATGGTAAATGTCAGTAGTCTTCGCCCTTGTCCCCTCCGTCGCATTGCTTGAACGGCAGCTTTACTTTAATGAGGGCATCAGCCAATCAAACGGAATATTCCAGGTGCATTCCATTAACAGTTGAGTCTTTCATCCGAGGTTGTGTTTCTATTTCATTAAGAATTGTTTCTACGTGGTGGGTCCCAAACTCAGCGCATAACTTTGCCAGGTGAGTAGTATAAAGTTATGCATATTTATAGACCGACGCCTGCTCGCAGCCGTACCTCTGGTGAACAAACAGCAATTAGACTTCAGGGAATCCTGAAACCGAATATTTCGGAGTGGCTCCGCTGAAGTTTCCTCTCTTTTATCCTTTGCTACCGTATCTTACACAAGGGTTTCGCACGTTTCCAGGTCGCGCTGCTAGATCGTGAGATTGGGAATTTAGTATAGCCCTTCCACTGCAATTGCTTATCCAGAAACATGACTATACCCTATTATATCCCAGATTTACGTGCTTAAAATTAACCCTTTCACTTGGTGTAGAACTTGGAAGTTTCAGGACTCTGACTTTACTTAATTTATGCATGTACTTGTATATCCTGTGTCTCCTTCTGGGTGCTACAAATTTTTTGGCAAACTTAATATCCCCTGTTCGAGGTATAAACGGGGAATCAGTGAGGCTATTGAGAGTATCTTAACTTATATTTTCATAAATAGAGAGGATGTTGACTATAAAAATAAAGAAACTTTATTGCATTTCGAGTTTAACAGTAGTATGGATAAATTAAAGAGAGGTTTGGTAGGATAATTGCATAAATTCCTTTAATAATTAATTCCACCCACTTCCAGTTAAATTTTAGAACAACAAAGTTCAATTTAAAAGTAAATAAAATATATATTCGACAGTAGTTATAAGCACGTTAATAATGAGTTCAAATGAGTAATTCCCACTCGAGACAAAGCGTTAGCAAAATTACTTAATTCGCACTCAGATAAGAATCAAGCGGCTAAGTTTCCTTACAAAGTTCAACGTGAGTACGCAACTGCTGCAATTCGGACAATTAACAAGCGTAATTGCACTTTGTCAACGACAGCAATAAACTTTCGAGAATTATGCAATAAAGTGACGAAGCTACTTGACAAGATCCAACAACCGAAATGACTTTATTTTGCAGCGCATTGTGACTGCATTCTGGGAATATGTCAAATAAGTTCACACTTTAATTTCCGTATGTGTGAGAGTACCTGCTGCCAGTTGTCAGCTGTCAAGTGTCAGTGACAGCAACAGTAGCGGTTTAAGAGGTGAATGAAGTGAATGAATACAGCAATTGCTAGTGAGTAAGCCGGTAATTGCAGGAGACATAAATACTACATATTAACTACCGTATGAATAAATGAATGGGAGTGCTGAGAATGCACTTCCACATTGACATTTGCTACCTTTTAAGTGGCTCTGCTTTTGTTTTTAAAATTTTTAATTACGGCAACAACAAAGTTGTTAATGTTTACTTGCGAATTAAGTGCAACTATTTGCATTGTGTCAAAAAACTGCTAAAAAGCGCTGAAGTGGGGCAAGGTGAGGTGTGCGAAAGCATGAAAAGACGATTGTTGGTGATTCCTGCGCAACTTCAGTGATGCACAATAAAAGTTACGCTGACGATATGAAGAGTGACTGACCGACTTGTTCTTAAATAAGGTCAGCTATTGCACTGCGCAAAGTGGACCAGGCCGAAAAATTGCTTGTTACAAGTTGTTATTGCAATGTATAAAGCACAAAAGCTTTTCACAAAAAGTGGACTTTCGAAGCTCGAAGCGGAAGCGAGAACTAATATATTTTATTTTAAATTTCTTAAAAGTATGAAAATATGGAAATCAGTATGAAAAAAATATCCGTAGAGATGTATTGATTAATACAGGCGTATTCAAGCAAGTTTTTAAAATTTTAAGTATCCAAATAAAAGCTTAAGTGACGGGTTAAAGTTAGAACCTGAATTTACAATTATGAGTTTTAACGTCGATACATACATCATAATCATCACGATCTGTTTAAATTTTACCGAATATGATAAAAAAAATCCTTTTTACCGATTTTATTACAAATCTTTGTTTTTGACTTCCAAATAGTCTCTCATGAAAGCATGAAATCAAATCTTTCATACACGTGTTACGACACTACTTGTATATGTGTTAAATCTTCTAAGATCACCATTGTTATTCAGTGCCTTCAGCAGGGTTTGGTCGGCATCGGCTCCTATCTGGTCCACTTTTTCGTGTGTTTATTTTCGAAGCATTTTTGCCACTCTGATTAAAGTATCTCCGAAACATAAGTTCCGAACGCATCAACCGCCTCTTCTCTTTTGGCCTACCTCTTTATTTACCTTTTCCGTACCGCAATTTAACGAAATCATACGGTGTCAAGTAAGGTCTTTAAGGTGGGTTACGCTTCAAATTGATGCTTTCAGTGCTTAAAAGTTCTTTCAGCCGATGTGTGAGAGCTCATATTGTCGAGCTGAAGAGTGATGGATCTTCGGTGATTGGTTTTCCTGATTTTTTGAATTACAACTGGGAAATAACTTAGAATTTACTGTACAACGTTCTTCTAGTGGTATGGCATATTTAAATAAAGGTAGCCTAATGCTTAAAAGACCTTCGTGCCCGAAACATTGTCCACTGTTATTTAGTTTCGATCTCAATCGTTTAAATTCACAATTCATCACCTGTCACGCTATCACAGAAGTGTTTCGAAGCATCGCTACCCTATTTTTTAACATTTCTCTCGACTAATAGACATGAACTATTTTTGAGCGTTTCATAAATTGTATGGGATCCAATTGGTCTCATTAAAGCCTATAGTTGTCCCAATCTTACGATAGATCAAATCCCAATCTTGCTATATAAGTTTGCGCTCATCATCAATAATTTCTGGATACCGAACTGATATTGGATGAACTTCACGAAAACTGTCTTGGAGTGATCTACAATCTGGATTGAGCGCACCATACTATCGATAAACACTGAATCTTGATGGAGCTTCATCGCCAAAAACTAAATTAAGTCCAGCTATGCATTCTTGCTCCAAGTAAAAATTTGTAAAAAATAATGACGCGAGAATGTTCGTGGCTGAATTCCATTTTTTGGCCGAGATGAGTATTTTAAGTTAATATAGTATAAACGACGCAAATAGCGCTGGTATGTGAAAACTTTTTGAGTATCTATATCACCAAAAATGTCGAACTTTACGATAAAGTTGTGAATTGTCAGATTGTAAAACTATGGTCGCCAAATCCGAAATGTAAAAGGCAACTAACGTAGAATTTCGACGTCATAATCATAAACTTTCGCCTTGTCACCAGAAATGATGCATTAGATGAATGTTGGCTCCCATGCCACGACGTTATCAAACATCTTCCTAATATCTTAACGCATCTCTCTGATGCCAATACGACGGTTTCCAAGCGCTGTTTCTTTAACTTATTCGACATCGTCTTAACAGAGGTAAGATGGTCGACTCGCAGGAGGCAAGTTTTCGATGTTTTCACGACCTTCTAAGAATGCTTTTTGTCACTCAATAACTTGTGTACGTGAGAAACTAGATTCTCCAAAACACTGCTGCAGTATTTTCAATGATTTCTTAGCAGTCTGGTGCTCTGAAAAGCGTTTGACAATTTATTCTGGCAGTAAGGAAAAAAGTATATAAATTCTTTCTCTCGGGATTCATTAATTATGAAATTCTATAAAAATAAATAATGTAGGTAGACTATACTCGAATGCAACCGAACATTTTATACACTCGCAATTTGCAGGAATCAAATAAATAAATACACAGTGGTATTAAAAAGAGATGCTCGATATTTGTAAACAGTATAAAGTCTACTAGACATTTTTTTCGTTCCCAGCGGTCATAGTATTAACTCCGCTTCGGATTCATCTAAGAGATTCCTAGTTTGACTAACTCGTCTGCCTTTTCATTGCCGAAAATGTTCCTGTGGCCGGGAACCCAAAGTAAAAACAGCGAGCCAGTCAGCTTAAAGCTTTCTGCAATTTCTAACTACGCTGGAATTACTTAGTGCCGCTGGGAACGCTAGCAGTGATGCTTGGGTATCGGTGCTTTCTGTATCCTCCCATCGTTATTTAATAGACCACCACAGGCCCTCTCTATACAAAGTACTACCGCTTGGAAGATGCTGGCTGAGTTTGGTAGTCGCATCATCCTCCACTACCAAATTTCTACTCCACTCACGCCTAGAAAGTATCCTCATCCGAAAGTGGCTATTGAAATGTAACCTTGGAGGAATATGCTCTGATTTACTGATGTTCAGTTAATTCACGATGGCGCTATGACCATAATCTTTCATAGTTCAACCTCCCTCTGTATTCTGATAGCGAAACATGCTGCCACTCTCCGAGTAAAGACGTCAATGGGAAGTAGATGTACTAGGAGTGTATGAGTGCACTAGTCGGACATGACCTTATAGCACCGGTAGTCCCAGTACAAACTGCTCTCTGTACTACTTATTGTTAGTTTCTTGATATTATAGTGCTAGTTTAGAGCTGGCCACCAAACCAGTAGAGTAATTAAGGTTGTACTGCCAAAGATTTCGTAAAAGCCAGTTCTGGAATCTGAATGTAAAAGTAATGAAAACTATAGAAAAAAGCAGGTAAACGACTGTCTCTGCGACCTTTCTCGCTTTCTCTCTGTACAGAACTCAACACATTTCCCTACTAAAGCCACAGCGACCATATTTACAACCTGGACGCAGGAGTACAGACTTGACCTTAATATTACAGCCTATGGCGTCAAGATTCGAATCTTAAAATTTTAGGTGCAACTTTGACAGTCTGTGCTCCTTCATTACCCATATGACCGAAATTATCGCCGAAGTACGTAACAGCAACAAAATCCTCAAGTCGCTAGCCGGCAACTTACAAGGCAATCGGACCTTCAGACCTGTCAGAATACTGCACTCCGGACTACGACAGGTTGTCTCTTGATGTTTCCTATCGAAACACTGCATAGTGAGGACCGTATGTTCCCAATTAAGGAGCATAATGAACTCCTCTCCAAGCAGTTCCTGCTATGGGTCATTCCTCAACTACGCCGACGACATCAGAAAATACGTCGACCAAATTTCTGACGCAACTAACTTCCGACAAGCACTGACCGCCATTCACAGTAGAGCTATTAACACCTTCACCGACTCGGTACACTCGGAGTCAAACCACCACCCATTTCAAACGAAGAGCTCGAGTTGCCGCGAGAAACGAGAGTGACTCTGCGCAGCTCCGTTCTGGATACTATAGCAGATTAAACTCCTACTTATCCAGAATAGACCCCGACATATCCCGCGTGCAGTGAGTCTCCGCATGACACTGCTCATCTCTTTGCATACCTCACCAACTCCACTCATCTGACACCCCTCTCATGACAACTTAGCTAATCTTTACCACCCTCACGGGGACTAGGTACCCGCTATAATAATAGCAACAACTTAGAAAAAAGCAGCAAAGACTCCACTTACCCATCCGGTTTTGGCTAAATTTCCTTAGTACGACATAAAGAACATTCTCTATTATATATAACTACCTTATTTTAATATAAATCCGGGTTAAAAATTCCAAAATATTATGCAAATATCTGCCGTGCAATGCACAACGGGTTTTCTCCTATGGAACTACTCGCAACTCACTTTGTTGCTGAAAACTTGCAGTATTACTGCACTTACAACAAATACAACAACTACAAATATGTGTGTTTGCATAACGCCATGCAGCGGCATGTGCATGTGTTTTGGAGCAATTTCATCTTGTTCGCTTCTATGGCTGGCTGTCAACGGCTGCTGGTTCCACGTTCTTGTTTCGCTTTTTAATTGTCAGCTTCAGCTTCATGCGAGTGCGAGTGCGAGTACGAGTATGTAAAACTCGAAGTGAAACTTGTGCAACTGCATAATTTACAACTCATAAACATAAATGCCAACGCAATTTAGCAAGTTAAGTAAACATAAAATGACACAACAACAATTAAAAATGCAATTTGGGACGCTGCAAACGAGAGGATACGTGTACGTATTGTTGCTGCTGACACAGGCGTTGACAATTTTAATGCGAGCAGCCAGCAGTGGCAAGTCGACGCAGAAAAGCGCCTGCAATTACAATTTGTTGCAACTTTGCCCGGCTGCAGAATGGCGCTTATACATACATACATGTGTGTTTGTGGACATTCTATTCAAGTTCGTGTCTGTTAAGCTAACATCCCTGCATC
The DNA here is from genome assembly GCF_023373825.1 of Bactrocera dorsalis. Taxonomy (NCBI): domain Eukaryota; kingdom Metazoa; phylum Arthropoda; class Insecta; order Diptera; family Tephritidae; genus Bactrocera; species Bactrocera dorsalis. Next base: position 39,852,173 of record NC_064307.1, read on the forward strand.
GCCGCTTTACTCTGACTTTGTTAACGTACACACTATATGTTTGCTCTGGTGAAGTATAGTATTATTATTCCATGAAACTTAATTTTACGCCGATGTTAGCCGATATTTTTCAACTTATAACTGATACTGGAACGAGAAGTAAGACACATGTTTATTTAGGGTTTAGGTAAGATGAAGTTAGGTAAATTTATTGAGGTGGCTAATATCAATTCCATCCAATTCGGAATCTTAGCCGAGATGGTGAAAGCTGAACAGTCAACTTTCACATCTTTGGGCATCAAAAATATTTTGCCTCACCGCGTGAGTGCCAATGTAACGGTGCCCAGCTAGAACACTTATCTTGCTAAGAGCTAGCAATTCAATGGAGCCAAGTGTTTGCTGCTGACTAACGCTTGCTAAGCTCAGCTCGCTCGAAGCCTATAAATCCAGCGATCGGTTGCACAAAGATTTTCTTGCAAGCACATCGGCTTTACAAGTTCTTACTATTCCGCTGTAGCCCGGTACCCAAACAAGTTTAATCTGGAAGTAGTTTGATGCCATTGCTAGTGAGATTACGTACTCCTTGACTATCCTTGAGTTCAAAGTCAGCGAACTCAAGGTCTGTATAGCAACTCTGCCCTCGCAGTGGGTGTATACATCCCAAATGAAGCCGTATTGCGTAGAAGTGCATCTGCTGCCAACGTAATGGCTGTCACTTCCGCTGGAAAGTTACTTCAGTAGTCGGCAGTCTGAATTAAGAGTTAATTAAGACTCCCCCCCACTTCCTTTTGAGCTTCGATGCATCCCTGAAAAAGCTCACTGCGCCTCTTCTCCTGTGACTACCCACATATCGCTCCGAGGTATGTGCGCGGAAGAGGTACCGCTAGAAGTAAATTCCGGTGCGCAAGTTTTCAGGGATGCGGTCGAAGTGAGAGAATATTTCAGAATATCTCTCTCTCTCTCGGACGCTAATGTGTCCATTTTCCGGAGTCTCATAGCAAACTACGCAATAATGCTTCTGTCGACTATGCCCACGGATGCTATAAGTACAATAGCATTAAGGGCCATCATCGGTATTCTATACCTCTAATACCAATGCTAGCCGCTCATTAAACTCTTTCTAGCTGTTTAGCGAGTGTGGTTTTACCGAGCGTCCTCTATCTGACAAACAGTATTGGCACAACTTTTGTGGGCTTCCGTGGTGGCTTACTATCAAGACTACTTCAGTGTATCCGAAATATATCGCAATATCATAACATATTGCGTTATTGAGTTCAACTCAAACAAAAATTTAAAATTTGATAAAATAATTTAGTCTTAACTTCGCTCTTCTAAATATGAAGTAATAATCTGCTTCTAAATAACAAAAGTACATTTTTATACCCTAAACAGGGTTATTGAGTTTTTCACTAAGTTTGTAATACCCAGAAGGAAGCGTCGGAGACCCTATAAATTATATATATAAATTATCTTATGTTGAGCTGAGTCGATTTAGCCATGTCCGTCTGTCTGTATATAAAAAGTTCTTTTATGGAAAACTTTCGCATTTGACGTGGTATCTTCACGAAATTTGACATGGATTACTGCGAAAAAATTGTTCAGATCGGATTACTATATCATATTGCTTCCATATAAACTGAACACATAGTTACTAAAAGAAATGCATCTGTGAAGGGTATTCTAGTTTCGGTGCAGCCGAAGTTAACGTTTTTACTTGTTTTTCTTTAAACAAAGTTTTCGTCAGTTTTCTATAAGAATGCGGTCCTAAAATAACATCCCCTCACCTACCTTACCATCCATTTTACTTTCCATTGCTTCGAAAATCTCTATCTCCCTCTAAGACACAGAGCCGCTGAGTATGTGAAAGTCTACATACTCGGTCAAGTCAAACCACAACGTTAGAGAGTCCTGGTGGCTTTTTATCTACTCACAGGCCGACAGAGAATATGTGGTCATGAGGTAGTCTCTCGAAAAGAGGCGCAGTGAGCTTTTTCACAGTTGATTCCAAGCTTAGTGCTTAGTTTTACGATACAGGACCAGCAAGTATCTTTCAGGTAGAAGATGTTGCTTTTGAGGCGGCACTAGACATATTGCGCCGAAGTGCAGCAAGAACACGTTAACAGTTACTTCATTATAAGATCTGTTTGGATGCCTGAACATAGAGAAATCACCAGTAACTGTAAAGCTGATGAGCTAGCAAGAGGTGACCATGAGAATGAGCTGGATCCCATTATCCGAGATTCGCACGTTCTGATCTTCATCGAAATCTTGAAAAAGTACTCGTGCACTTTTCGATCCCGAATTGTTGAAAGAAATATCCATTTGGCCAAGAAGAAAGTGCTCTTCTTTTAAATGTATTTCGAAGAAGAAAAACTCAGAAAACTTTCACTTTTGCGATCCGGTATGTGTTGACGAATTTTCTTAAAATTTAATGTATAATTGAAAATTATTTCCTAAAATATTTATCAGCTTCACCAGAATAATATCTTTTAAGTTCGGTTATTGCAAAATGGAGGCATAGATCAATATGTGCCCTGTATATGATCTTGGCGGTCATGCATATCCTTATGGTATTCCATCTCATCCTGTCACGTCTGTCAGTTCTTTCAAAAATATCATTTGTGCATAATTTTCATCGGATGGCGTATTTCCTGAAGTAATACACTGACCATGTGCCAACGGTTTTTCCAGTTTTTGAAACACTTTTCGATAGACTGAAAACGGTTTACATGGAGCGGCAATTTCAATTTGGATAAAAAAATCACATTTAGCCAAATCTGGTGAATTTGCGTTTTTGGCTTTAAATTCGGTCACAATCGTGCCTTGATGCATTATCATCGTGAAATTACGGCCGTTTTCGACGGATGTCCTCACGCAAACGTCTCAATATGGCCAAAAAGAATTCCTTATTAGCGATCTGTCGCTCCAGAACAAATTCATGTTGCACCAAACAACGAATTTCGAAAAAAAAATAATGAGGATTACCTTGTTCTTGAGCGGTTTTGGCGCAGTTTTTTTAGTTTCGCCTCGTTTTTTTCTCAATATTGAATTTTGACTTCTTTGCATGTCAAACTCATACAGTCCTGTCTCATCGGCGGTTATAACGCTATCCATGAATGCAGGATCGGAACTCACACGTTCAAAGAAACCTGCTTACAGTACTCATTTTGAAAAAAAATCAGCTTTATCGGGATTAGTCGAGCGTTTCGTACCTAAAATATCACCCGCACTGACTCGCGAGCCACTTTTATAGGACTTGCCTGATGATTTTCAAATACCATATCTTTTACTGTTTTAATATTTTCATCTGTTGAGACGTTGAAGGTCGTCCATAACGAAGCATGTTTTCAACGATCTCTCGACCTTGTTTGAAGGCTTTGTATCACTCGTAGGCTTGTGTTTTTGATAAAACCAAATCACCGTAAGCCTTCTTCCTGCTTCTAAAGACATTCTTTGATGACATGCGATGTGAGATGATTGTCTGAAGAACAAATTTTCAAAAGAAAAGGTTACAAGGTAACTAAACTTATATACTCCTATATAGCCAGATCTCATTAGAACATAATCAAGTACTCATTCTTGATTACGAAGCCTTTATAAAGAGTTGAGTTTATTGCATAAAGCCAACAAATTTCCTGCTTTCCGTGTGCCCATTTTATTTTACAGCTTCATTCCTCTTACTGTTTACTGTGTTAAAGTGGCATAAGCGTGAGCTAACCTCTTTCTGTTTGATGTATACATATTAACTTGATTTATACCAGTTGCTTGTTCGATTCGGCTTTTTCTACTGGTAATAAACCATTTTTTACAATAATTTCCATCATCTGCACTACCGTTGATCTCTTTTTTTAACAGTTATTTATTGCTTGTAAATTTGCAACATTTAACAGAAATCGCAAAAATCTCAGAAATTTGTTGCAAGTTGACAGGCGACAATTTGCCGAAACCCACCGTACATCTAAGTTAAAACTTTAGCCTACTCTCAGGTTCTGTCAACTAAACAAATATCGGCTACGGCACAACCACAACCACTTACTTCATTATTATGCGCCGCAACAATGGCTTAATGAGTATTAGCAACTCACACAAGTCTAGGCTGAGAGATATGGAGCGGAGAGTAACATAATATACAAACACACTCGCAAATTTCTAATAACAAGTTAAACAATAACAAAATAATCACCAAAGACGCAATGTAAACTGAATGAAAATCTAATTACAAGGATTGCAACTCCATTGAGGCCCATAAATTACGAGAACCAACGCTGCGCTGCTCCCGTTGCCGCCGCCGCTGCCACAAAGCTGACAACTGCAAGCGATGCAGCATGCGACTAAAGTAGAAATAATAAAATAAGAAAAGCGGCAACATTTTGGCTTTGTTGTCATTATGGCTGCTGCCATTTTGTAATTGTTGTGATGGCGCAGTCGCCGCAGCAACTGCAGCGAACCGCTGCGACAGACAGCAGATGTCGTTGCGACATACCGACACGAGCGCAGCACGGATGCCACCAATTTGTGGCGATATCACTTGCTAACTAGCTAACTTCCTTGAGAGTGTCCTCAGAGGCTTACAGTGCCACTTCAGCTGCCACGCTGCCACATCCCACCGACCGCTTGCCACAGCAACTGTTTGTCAGACACACGGTCCGTAGCAGCGCAATTGAATTTGCTATTGCGTTTGTCATCTCGACATTGTCGCTCCGCCTCAAGTTTATTTGGCTTAGTTATTGTCTATTACGGCTGCACTTGAAAGTGATTACAGTTACTATGACATTTGCGCTAATGTTGCTACGTGCATGTATGTGTGTGTATGCTGTTGATGTTGTTCTTGTAGTAAGTAGTGTGAATATTGCAACTGTGGCGCAAATGACTGTCGGACCGCCTTCTAGTTGAACGTTCAGCTGCAGCTCACGCGCCTGCCGCGCGCGCGAAGTGGAGTTTCGCCCAAAGCGACTTGACACATGGATTTTTCGTACATGACAAGCGAGTACAATAATTTATTTGCGCCAGCCAGCTTACGAGCAGCACTTAATGAATGAGCTCCGCCCGCTTCTCATGCGCCACATGCGGCTGCAACTTCAACCATCACCGTGTCACGTAGCGCTGTGTGGCGCGTCCACCGTCTGCCACTGCAATGCTTAAGAAAATATCGAACAAATGACATTGGCAACGCTGTGGCAGGGATGGCAAAGCTGCTGCAGCAATTGGTTTTGAGTAAACAGTGTTGTTGTTGTAGTTGCAGTGGCGTTTGTGGTGGCGTGCAGGACCACCAGCATTGCCACCGCTCAATTCATTACATTTTAGGCAAATAAATATTCAATTTAATTTATTAGCTGGCTGCCACAGCCGTACGAACTCCTCGGAATTCAACAACTCCAAATTGTAGTTGTGACATACGAGTGCGCCGTGTAAAGGATTGTCGTGCAAATCGTCTTAAAGGAAGTTTATTGAGACGATGGCGCTTGTAACGGCACAGAGCTTAGATTTTTAGAATTAATTGCATTTGCTCGTTGACTTATGGAGACAGTGGTGTAGATGACAAGCGCCGTTAGAAGTTGGTTTAATCCAAAGCAATGGAGCGAAGAAGTTACATATTCCGTTATGTTTATTTTGAAAACCAGAAAGCTTCAAACTGATGTGGAGCAGAGTTTCAAAAGCCAAACCATCATAGTAATATGAAACCCATTGGAAACGAAGGAATTGATTGAAAAATAATTTACGGGGGATTTCACATCGGTAAAAGAAAGGGCAGGGGTGTGGTTCTTAATGCGTTAAAGTATTTACCTCGTTTTCGAAACTATGAGTCCTATTGAAAAAAATAAAAGAATTATGTACAACTTTATTTTATTCAAAATAGTCTCCTTCAGCTTCAATACTGCTTTTTGCACGGTCCAAAAGCATGTCGAACGAGTGTTTTAGCTCGTTGGCCGGTATGGCCGCCAGTATGGTATGGCCCCCACGTCTGCATAACGCTTTCCTTTCATGGGCAAATGCATGTTTCCGAAAAGAAGAAGAAGTCGCACGGTGCCATATCAGGTGAATATGGTGAGCGGTTAATGGTTAAAATGTGATTTTTGGTCAAATAATCGGTCACAAGCGTCGATCGAATGTTGGATTCTGAGCAATTTTTGATCATCAGTCAATTCGTATGGAACAAACCGTGCACACACCTTTCATAAGTACAAATGTTCAGTCAAAATGCAATAAATCGATGTTTTGGAGATGTTCAATTGCATTTCCATGAATTCAAATGATGATTTCGGCTGATTTTTGATGAATTCACGCACAGTTTCGATAAAATTTCCGGTGATCACGGATTTTGATTGGATTGACGGATTGATTGTTGATCGTCATTTATATCCTCACGACCGCTATGAAAACGTTGAAACCACTCGTGCACTTTGCCAAGAGATAGGTAATCATCGCCATAAATTTGTTTCATCAATTGAAACGTTTCGGTAAAAGTTTTCCTTATTTTAAAACAAAATTTAGTGTTGGCTCTTTGTCCGAATCCCATTTCCGCACCTATAACACAAAATACTGACACTTAAAACACAATAACTTTACTTCCAATCGATGAAATGTCATGAAATTCTCATAAAGATACCAGTCGACATATAGAAGGTGCTACCAGTGGGCGCTAGATTCAAAAAGTCCTGTTTATTTTGGAACGCATCTTGTATAACTAAGCACAGGGGATCACAGTGGCAAAGGGCATTTGTGGGAGTGGCCTCGCTCTCTAATAAGTGTAATGTACTTATTTCCTAACTCACTAAAGGTTTTAAAAAACCAATTTTACCTAGCACAAATACTATAGGGTGGGTCATATACAATTTTAAATTTCGAAGATAGGGCATAAAGGATTGAGTGTAGCGTTTGCTGTATGGCACGTAGGGCCGTCCTGCTGGAACCAAATGTTGTCCAAGTCTTCCTCTTCAATTTGCTTGAAGAAAAATTCGGTTAACATTGCGCGATATTGCTCACCACGCCGAACGGCGGTTCCTTCTTCATTTTCGAAGAAAAATGGGCTGATGATTCCACCAGACCAAAATCCGCACCATACAGTGATTCGTGCTGGGTGCATTGGCTTCTCGACGATTACGTGCGGGTTTTCTGTGCCCTAAATGCGACAATTCTGCTTGTTAACGTAACCATCGAGGTGGAAATGAGCCTCGTCCGAAAAGATGATTTTTCGGTAAAATTGACCATCCTTGGTCAACGATCTTCTGCCCAATCTGCGAACTGTAGGCGGCTTTTTTCTAGAGAATATCGACCCATTTTGTAAATTTTAGACTTTTTACTGAATATCTGTTACTTTCCGAATGGTGTTTGACGTTTCCAATGTTGAAATATAGATAATTAAATTTTAAAACGTTAGATGACCCTCCCTATATCTGTAATAAGAACATAGATATCATAAGAAAAGCAAGCGAGTATTGTGTCGCCTTCAAAATAATCCCCACAATATGTAATACGCTTATGGCAACGATTTTTCTAGTCATAGCAACATTTTTCATAAGTATGGGTTACACGGAGCGGAAATATTAGTTTGGGGAACAAGAAAAAATTACTTGAAATCAAATCTAGCGAATGTGGTGGCGGCTTTATCGGGACGAGTTGAACAGTAACGCGTTTCATACTCAAAATATCCTCCAAAATCTTTTGAGCGGACCCGCAAAAGATGTCGAGCTCTCTAACACATGCCTTTAATTTTCAAGTACCATATTTTTCACTTGTTAAATATTTTCATCAGATGAAGAGGTCGAAGGTTGACTAGAACGACACATGTTTTCAGCGATATCTCGAACGTCTTTGGAGGCTTTGTACCAATCGTAGGCTTGTATTTTTGAAAAAACTGAATCATGGAAACCCATTCTAACATTCACAAGGATTCTGCACACGGAATTCGTTGGAAATACAAAAGTTCTGAGAAATTCTTTGTGCGATATTTTTATCCATTGTAAAAATCGCAAGGCACTACTGAGGTGTACCGACTTAAGCAGCTGCTGTAAACAAACTGGTTGACAAATCACGCTCATATTTGCCATACTATGAGGACAGTCCTACCAACTTAGCAAAGTAAATTTTTTTGAAATATCATTTACCCGGAGAATTTAATTGCAATTTCCAGGTGTATTTGTGTCTCAATGCATAAGGAAGTTATTTCAATAATATTCTCAAGCGCGTCAAATCTCGACTGGTACCGAAAACAATGAATTTTTTGGAAAAAAGGCGTCACGTTGAAGTGTGTGAAACGATGCTTTCCGACTACCAGGGTGTCATGAAAGGCATTATAACTGGCGATGAGACTTGGATCTATGCTTACGACCCCGAAACAACCGATCAATCGAGCGAATATCATGCCAAAACAAAGCCGAGACCAAAAAAATCGCGCCAAAGTCGCTCAAAAATCAAGGTCATGTTGACTGTTTTCTTCGATTACCGTGGTGTTGTGCATTATGAATTCCTTCCAACCGGTCAAACAGTATACAAGGAATATTATTTGAACGTTATGCGTCGTTTGCGTTACGCTATCCGCTTAAAAAGGCCGGAATTGTGGAAAGACAATTCTTGGTTTTTACACCACGATAATGCACCATCCCATACTGCCCTCGTAATTCGTGATCATTTCGCCAAAAACTCAACCCATATCGTTCCGCAACCACCGTATTCACCTGATCTGGCGCCGTGCGACTTCTGGCTGTTCACCAAGCTCAAAAGACCGCTCCGGGCACACCATTTTTAGAGGAGATTCAAGCCGCAGCGAAGACGGAACTGAAGGCCATTCCGTAAAGTGACTACAACCAGTGTTTCGAAGATTGGACAATCCTTTGGCATAAGTGCATTGCATCGGGAGGGGATTACTTTGAAGCGGATGAAATTGATTTGGAAGAATAAATAAAGAATTTTCAAAATACCACCTTATTTTTTGGGCACAGTAGTATATAACGTTAAGGCGGTTAAATGTAAGCTTGGCTACCAAAAAATTAGATGACTTAGTGAACAACCAATAACATGCAAAATTTTTTCATTGCAGATTTACGAGCAATCGAATTATATCACAAACCTTAAATTCCACTGAAGCTGAAAATAGTGCTTTCTTAAAATTCAGAAGATTCAGATATAATTTTTGTGTCAATAATGTAATCAAAATTCCGACGCTGTAAGCTTCATTCATAAACGTAGCTTAACCTAAAAATAAACCTTTTGTCTGCTTTCGAGAATTCTCATTTAGAAATGTATATCCTTAATACCTTTCTTGGCAACAAACTCCATTGTTTGCACTTAAACTTAAGAGTAAATAGTTTCCGGTCATTTGTCCAACACGCTATTCAAATCTCTTCTAATAACATGTCCGCTCAGACAACTTCTTAGTGTACACATTTATGGGCTTACGCATGTTGTACCAGCAAATTGCAGCTTTACAACTCCAAAACGAAAAAGAAAAAGCCTAAAAATGTGCTGCTACCTTTTGCTGGTGCAACTATGAAAGCCGTTTGAATATATTTACCGGGAAAAGAAGACAAGAAAACTGGAGCATCATCATTTGCGCCCAAAAAACAAGTCCCGGAGAAGGAGAATGAGCGTAGCGTGCCCAGTTTTGGGGCAATGATGGCGATGGCTCTATGAATATTTGCACTTGCGCTCGCTGCTCGCATGAAACAAATTTCATGTCCGCACGTGTTAGATAAATGTCGAAAGCATGTTCACCCCGATTTTAATGGCCATGTTCCGCAGTTTGTGATAATTTAACATATGTTCGTTCGCTGTTCGGCGCTGTTAGTTCGCCTAGAAATAGGCGTCTCGTGCAACAAACATTATATTAACACGCCGGACATTGGACGTCGATGCTCTAAGTACCTAAACTCATGTGGGTAAGTGTGTGTGTGTGTGTGTGATTTCTATGTAGGTGCCATGTTACTGTGGCTACTCAATGTAATGGACACGCTAACAAGTGCACCCAAAGCGCATAGAAGATGCCCGTCCAGTTGTGATGTGCGCAGGATGCAATAGCCGTCTCCATTATGCCGCTACATATCATACTACTACAAATATATACACATACATACATATATGTAATCATACTATATATATGTATGTTTATGTTTGCATGGCGTTCGACTGCTTCTGCAACTGCTTTCGCTATGTAAATTGTGCACAACTCATCGCCACTCAAGGTAAGTGTTTCCACTTGTTTGACCAGAAAACTTTTCCGAAAACTACGAATTCCCAAAATTGCACGACAACTCGCTTACAACTTGGCCGGCTTGCCCTTTTCCTTAAAGGACATTCCTTGTGTCGGCGGCGAAAACTTGATATTTTCTTCGACTGCTTGTTGTTCGAAGTGTATGTATGTAAGTGTGTGTCTTTCAGCATTTCCCCTAGTCCCTCAAGTGCTTGCGTGTGCGACGATTTACAAACCAAATCGAGTTCTTACAATTTATTCTGCATATGAGCAATGAAAGCGCGTGTATGTACATGTGTTTGTGCTGCCTTGTGCATATTGCTCACACATTGTTTGGACAGCTTGTAAGCCAAAGATGTTAAAACATGTTCACTCTAACACTAAGTTGGCATTAATAGCTTGTTTGTTTACGATTTTCTTTAAGATCCGTAGAAAAATAGTAAAAACATAGTTGAAGAGGCACTTGCATTTTGGGCCCCTCCTTCAGCCATCTTCAGACGGGTTAAAGTATGGTATATGTAAATGTCTGCTCGCGCTTTTAAGTAATCGGGCTTAAACTGGTGAATAACAAAAAAGTTCTGATAATGGAAATAATAGTTCATAGTGTTGGCATTTTTGATAGTTTTATATAGGTATATATGTATGTTAGGTTAGGTTGTACTGGACGACTATTACACCATAAATTGACCTACAGGTCTTTAGTAGTGACAGAGGGAGGTTCAGTTTACTTTGAGGTGAAGTATTTGTCACATTCGGCATCAGCGCTTTTTGGAGACTTTAAGAGCGACTTTATGTCTACGTTTGATACTTCGTCTAGTCCCTTGAACTCCGAAGCAACTAGATACTTAAGATTAGTTCTAGGCAGTGCTAGACACGGGCAAGGAGGTGTTCCAGCGTTTCTCATGTCAACTTTTCTGCGCTCTCAACATGTTCAGTTAAGGTTTATGCCTATCCGGCTCGCAAGTGGTGCCAGTGGGTTGTGACCTGTCAAGGGGCCAACAGCCGCTCGGTAGTCTCTTCGAGATCGTGTGAGTAAGAAGTACGCGAGTTTTCCGAAAGGCTCTTACTTATGATCTTGGCGGCATTTACTTAAGGCATTCCATCTCGCCCTGGTCCGTCTGTTTCGGAAACTTCGTTATATATTGTTTAAAGCGAGTTTCGTGTTTCCTATAGTTGTTCCGTAACCAGACGGATAGCAATTGCAATTGATGATCTCATCAATAGTTTCGTTTCCCGGAACTCTCTTTTGCCTTAATTACCGCCAGGCTATCGACGTATCTATATATTTAAACTTTTTATGTTGTTTCCTGCGTTATTAGCAATCTCGGCCGCTTTCCTAACAGCAAAGACTTCTGCCTGGAAGATAATGCAGTATTCCGGAAGCTTTAAGGTTCGACTGAGATCCATTTCGGAGCAATAGATTCAGGCTCCTACTTTTCTAGTAATTTTGGATCCATCTCTATAGGTTTTGTGAGATCCGCTGGATTGTCGCTGGCTTCTACGCCATCCAACCTCTTTTAGTGTGCCTTGAGACCTTCTCTCTCAAATTTAGTGTGTGGATATGTGCAGACCCAGAGTACGAGAATGTTTCAACAGGGCCAAGCTAAGGAAAAGTGAGAGCTGATTGGACAAAGAACAAAGCGAGAATCCTGGAATAACTTTTTTAGTGGCAGTGACGAGTTCAAGAGAATCCTGGAATAACTTTATTAGTGGCATTGACGAGTTCAACGAGGTGGCGAGACTCAGGAAACTATTATCCAAAAGCGCCACCTGGCCCAGACTAGTTCGCAACAGTAGTGGAGAGTGGACGGTTGACTGCCAGGACTCATTGGAAGACCTAGTGAGTGTGCACTTACCAGGCTCCAAGGACGCGCTAAGTACCAGCTATGAAGAAAGTAGTGCGGTAAACTTTCCCGAACAGATCTTTACGGAAAATAATCTAAATTGGGAATTCCGTGGCATCTCTCCAGAAATGCTACAGAATGCACAGTCTATCCGTGCAGTGGCTAAAAGCGATTTTTAGGAGATGTATGAAGTTAAATTATGTGCTTATAGTCATGGAGAGTGGCTACGGTAGCCTTCATACCGAAAGCAGGTAGAATCATCCCAACCGACTCGAAAGAGTTTAGGTCCATAAGCTTAACATCCTTACGTTTGAGAAAATCTTGGACATGCGCATTAGGACGGCAGCGCCTCCTAGAAGCCTGTCCATAGCGCAACACGCATACAAGAAAAGAGAGATCGGCAAAGACTGCACTTCATACACTGTTATCTAATATAGAAAGAGCTCTTGAATATATGGAATACGATCTCGGAGCATTCATGGACATTTCTAGAGCATTCGATAATGGTTATACGGAATCTATTCTGATTAAGAATCCAGTTAATTGGTGTTGATCTTGCTATATATCGTTCGATCAGAAGCCTCTTGATTTCTAGAAGGATACGATTAGAGTGGAATGACGCTGGAATAACCAAAGAAAGTTTGTAGAGGTACTCCGCAAGGTTGAGTGCTATCTCCGCTTCTATAGACATTAGTGACGAATAAACTGCTAAGGAACTTAGACGGAAAAGCTCCTGAGATAGTGACATATACGGACGACATTGCCATCTTAACGGTCTACAGACAACAGTATTACGACCACCACTCTCAATGCAGTCCAGAATTGGGTATCGCAAGCGGGTTTGGTGTTGAATCCGGAGAAACGGATCTGCCTGTGTCCACAAAAAGGCTCAAAATTCCTCTACTGAGATTCCCTTCGATAAATGGAACACAACTCCCTCTTAAGGACCGCATCTAGTACCATGGGGTTGTCTTGGACGATAAACTGCTGTGGAAGCTCAATGTGGAAGAAATAGTGAAAAAGGCTAGCAATTCCTTATATTTGTGTAGGCAGAACGTCGGCACAACCTGAGGAATCTCTCCCTTCCTCATGCACTGGTGCTACACAGCTATCGAAAGACAAATTCTGCTCCATGGGCAGTAGTATGGTGGAACGACGTACAGAACTTCACCTACCGCAAGCCAATGGAAAGGATTCAGAAGCTCGCTGTGCAGTGCATAACGTGAGCTTGACATACAAATCTAACGGCGCCTCTTGAACTGGTGCCTATAGACCTCTTCGTTGAAAACGAAAATCTGCGGGACGACTGCTGGCTGCAGTAGAATATACATATAGAACCTTCGGATATAGTTTGGTAAGCAATTGCAGTTTGGCAAGCACCAGCACCAGAATCCCACTTTTCAACCGGAAAAGAAATTTCAAAGTAAACATAGAAAAATATTGTTGGCGTAAAGGTATGTTAGCTGCACCCAACACTGTAAACATTTATACGGATGGCTCAAAAATGGAGTTGGTGCGGGTGTATAATGTCCAGAGTTATGCATAAGACAGCCTTTCAAGTTGTCATAACATAGTAGTATATTTCAAAGCTGAGGTCGTGGTTATTGCGAAAGCCGCGGAGCTAGGTCTAATGCACCTGCAGGTAATTCCAGAGCCAACATCTACATAAGCAGCAATCAAGGCAGTAACCTCATACCGCATATCGACCAGGAGATTCTCAAAGGCATCGAGGGCAATAAGATAATGGAATGTCAAGAATGCTACTTGTAAGCTCTCATTTCATAAAGAATTTGACGGTTCTTCTCTCCCAGCAGCTCCGACCTTCCTTCCCGAAGAGAACGAGAGACAAGTAGAAAGGGGCGTGGTAATCTAAACAATCTGGTATGTAGACGAAACAATAAGAAATTTTAAGGTCCATACACCTAGAGCCATCAAGTCACCCAGCCTTGCTAAGCCTGATGGCAGTAGTCTGAAATTCCGCACACGTCCGTTTCTCTCTAAGTAACTGCTTATTTGTCGGAACATATGTACAAACTGAATGATCGGTCTAAAGTGCTTGTGTAGGAAAATTTTTATTTGTGAAGGGTATTACAGTTTCTGTGTAATCGAAATTTCACCAATTTCCAAACCATTGGTGCAACATCAGTACACAACAACAACAACAACAAATTTTGGTGCAATATTTATTGTATTTGCGACTCCAACTTATAGCTGCCCTATCCCCTCAATCACGATCACACCCATTGCCATTTTAAAACGGTACATTAACCGGCTAAGCCTTTATCCTTGCTTTCTTAATTATGCAGAGGACCTCTTTGACCCCTTCAGACGACATTTGACCGGCAAACAAAACAGCAAAGCCAAATGAAAATTTGGAAAATCCATTCCAATACTTACGGCAATTGCAACGGCCAACACAACAACAACAATGCAAACTCATGCAGCCGTAAAGTTGGTGCAACAGCAGATGCCATTCGGGGCGAGTGCACTTTGTGCAAGTAATTTTTACAGTTCAACAATTGGAACCAATTGCCAGCAAATAGCTGCAATAGCAACAAAGACAACAACATGTCGACTGCAATTGCAATCGAAATGCAACGCCATGCAATGTCTGCTGCTACTGCATTATGCAAAAGTCATAAAATAAATTCGAAAATTGGGCGAAAAATTTGTTTGGCTCCCGCTCATATTGAGAGGTGTGCGCTGGTGCGAGAGTGTTGCCTCAAATGCATCGCAAACATATTAGCAATGCTGCCTGCCAGCTGCATTGGGTAGATGTGGCAAATTGTTCATGCAACACCGCCAAGTGGAGTCTTGTGTCATTTGCGCACAGCCAGCCACTCGAAGTGCACGGCAGCTGGGGCAAGAGGTGGTGGAGTATGGGGGAGAAGGCGGTGTGCAATAAGTGGTACAGCTTGTTGTTGTTGTTGCTGTTGGCAGTGGCGTTAGTGCATCCACAAAGGCTTTTTGTAAATTTTATCCGCAAAGTGGAAAATGTCAACATTAATTTGGTGTTTTGTTTTGTGCGAATTGTGCACAGCCGCAGAGCTACAGTGCCACAGCAGCACCACAGCCGCCACAGTCATGGCCACAATTTTAAATTAACCCCCAAAACATGTTTAGGGGTTTTCCGCACAATTGCATTCGGACGATGCGGACGAGTAAATGTGCAACGCCGCCGGCATGAACGCTGCTGCTGCAGACCCGGGGGTTGGCGGCTTGGAGGCGTCGCAATGCACCTGCCACAACTGCAGTGCAACGACTGCTGCCAAAGCACAGGCTGCCACACACCCACCGCCACGCTGGCAACTGCATCGACACTACAGTTGGTTGGTAATTAAACAATTCGTGCCGCACTGGCCAGCATTAATGCTTTTAGCTGTCGGCAATTGACTGCTGCATTGTTGCATTGCTGCACTCACTTAGCGCCCAGCAGGTGGGTGGGGATTTTGGATTTGTTTGCTAATTGAATTTCATTACACACATACACACGTACAACAGGCTTGACCAAAAATGCATTTACGCTCTTATATATATATATATATATGTGTGTGTGTTCGTGACTGCAAGGTGCATTGCATGAGTGCCACATGCGCTGCAACGCTCGGCACTTTTTCCACATTTTCCACAGTTGTGCGACACTTGCCGAATATTTATTGACAATTGCTTGTGCAACATTTGTCTATGCATGCAATGGTGCCAAGTGGCACATGTAAATAATGCGCAAGCAAATAAATGTGAAATGAGTGCAAGCGACATGTGGGTGGAGTGCAGGCGTTGACGGTGCCAAGTGCAACATAATAAAATATTTAAAATCAACTACGCCCGTCGCCAGTACAAGTGAATGGTTTTTAAGTAACCTTTCTTAGGAAAGATTGGAGAGCAATGTGTATTTAATTGTTTTTATTTACCAAGGTTCATACCAAGGTGCATTGAGCATCATAGAGGGTTAACACCGTGTAGCACTTATGTTTTAACTGGACAATTTTCTTTTCTTATTATGGTGTGAGTCTAGATATTAGGCGGCTTAAGGGAAAACGGAGAGCTTAAAGTCTAACCGCTGGTGAACTTAAGTCATGGGTATATAAGAAGCTTTTTCGTGTTTAGCAGACAACTAGGCGGACACCGCAATCAAAATAAGGAAGATACTTAACTTCGGTTGCAGCAAAGCTGTAATACCCTTCACCAATATAAAAGTTTCCATACAAAAACTCAATTCTGAACCGTCAGTTTGTATAACATTTTTGTAGGCAATAATCCATGCCAATTCGATTGATCAGTATGTTAGCTATATGTGTCAGTAGTGATCTGATCTGCACTGTTTTCTCGGAGTATATAACGTGCCTAAACTTTTTCAGATACAGAAGATATGGAAGGCGTGGCGAAAATTAAAGACTGGCTTACGAGTACTAAGCTGCAACTTTCAGGTGAAAAAACAAGGCAGTGCCACGAGCTGAAAAAGATTAGAAACGATTACCTTGAACATTGATCGTTATAACGTAAAAGCGTAACGCGAAATTCATTGAGGTACCTTGGTGTTATGATCGATACGAGGCTCAATTTCAAGGCGCACTTTGAAAAAGCCTGTGGTAAGGCGGGTACAGTGACTGCGGTCCTGTCGAGAATCACGGTAAACATTGGTGACCCAAGCCAATGTAGGATAGCTCTGCTGACTAAAGTTAGTCAGTCAATGCTTGTGCACGCAGTCCCGATATGGGGGATATCCCTGCGTCAAAATATATGTGTCAATAAGGCAAAAGCTGTGTCCAGTTTATGCGTCCTTAGAGTTGTCTGTGGTTTTAGAACGGTGTCGCACGATGCGATTGCTCTCATATCTTGTCTTATGTCACTGGACTAATGGCCTCTGAGTTAAGTAGAGTCTGCCGTAGAACAAAAGCCATGAATAAGCGGATAACGGCCGACGAGCAGAAAAAGGAGAGAAAGACAAGTCTCGATGAGTGGCAAAAGCAATGGAATGCGGCAGATAAAGGAAGATGGACATATATACGAATTAAGAATATACTGGTCTGGATTGACAAACAACACGTTGAAACAGACTTCTACTTAACGCAGTTCTTATCGGGCCATGGCTGTTTCAGGGAATACCTGTACAAATTTGGCCACGATGACGAAACAGAATGTTCCTTCTGCGGAAATGCTGCAGAAAACGCAGAGAACCACCATAGAAAAGCTAACAAATGAAAGGACGACGCCCGTCAACATAGTGAGTCACATGCTGCGATCACAGCTGGTGTGGGCTAAAATGAGGAAGTGGACCGCAATAGCGCTTCGAGAACTCAGAATGAACGAAAGGCAGCGGGGAAGCATAATACCACATGAATAACACTGGAGGGAGGTTTTGAAAAGGCATTTATGGCTCAACTTGGTCCTGTGAAGTAGTTGTTAATGGCGGTCCCGCAGGTCCAAACACAAGCTACAGCAGCCGGAGTTAAAGGTTTGGCACGTAGGCGTACTATTTAGCAAGTCCACCATATTATTGAATACTTTGGATGTGGTCCCGAAAGGGATGTACTCTAACGTACAATATGAATTGTGCTTGCTGCCAGCTTTACTCGGTTGTATCTTTGGGAGATTCCAGCTTCAGTAAAAAAAAAAATCAGATCGTCATACTGATTACATTAGTATTCTCGTACAATTACTTTGCGACTGTGATGTGACCGACTGTTTCTTCCTAGTCTTTAAACTAAAATTCGTAATCAATTATTTGACTCGACTCCATAAAATAAGCTCACATGCGGTTGCATATCTTCGCGGATGCAAATGGTGAAAGCTGTAGGTAGTGACTGTGATTGCTATTAGGTTCATTAACAAAAGTGTGATAGTGTGTGTGTGTTTGTGCACAAATTCACTTCGATATATAAGGGTTTGGTGACCCACACTTAAGAGTTTTTTTTAATCAGCGGACCAGCATTCACAACTATGCTAATCGGATCCTATGTTACCTTTGGTAAGAGAATGATCATGGCAAATGGGATAGTGACATCAAGAACAGAATTATTAATGTCCACGGACAGTTTTCGAAACATATTTTAGGCTGAGGACTATGCCAAAAGCAGTTGCGCAGATATTATGATAGATATGAGCTACATATTAGAAAAAAGGAAATGCTGGAGAAGTAAGGTAGGTCGTCTCGGCGCAGTGCATTCTAGGTAACGCTAAATGACCTTAAGTTAAGAGCTAAGGGGCTCGGATGCGACTCGGACTACGCTTTTAGGATTGCTCCTGATACTTTTAGAATTGGTTAACCCTGTACCTGTGGTGGATGTATTCCGTCAACTGAACATGTGGGCGTGACACCCTGCAGTAATGGCTGACGGGTAAGTCTTAATGCTGCTTCAGTTCCATTAAACCCTTGGCAGTGGCTGGAGTTGATATTAATCGGCTTAAATTTGTGGTGAGAACAAAACGCTTCGTGGTTTTTTGAAGGGATGCACTTTAAGGAGCTTTTGGGTAACATAAAGGACAAATATCTGTCCAAATAAGATTGATTGATTTCTAGTTCTGGTGATAGTCAGGTAGCACTGCTACCATGAAATAAGAACAGCAAATTTTCTGGAGTACAAAGCAACGCTTGAAATGGCTATTATAAAATTCCTGGACGATGATAATTTGGGTACGATGTTGTAAAGTAAGTTTCGTACTATAGGTTCCTCATTGGAATGATATCTTCGCAGAGGCTGCAGGTTGTCTTCAATAGCATATTTTAATTAAAATTTTACGGAAACTTAGCACGTTGTAAAAATATTTGGTTTTTAATCGAAAATACTACCGACAGAACGGCTTAGTATGGTCAGGATAGATAATATCTGTGTCAATGGTAAACTATGGCACATATTCTCACTATATACATACTTTTATGTTTGCGAAATTTTCTTCGTTTTCGATGTTTCAAACCTTAAGATGTTGCTTAGTGTTTCAAGAAAACACTTTGAGAAAAACTCGTCAATAATGTATGTTTTATATCCCAAAAATAGTTAGGAGTAATACTTTATGTAAGGCCTAACTTTTCATCCATTTAAATTTCGAGGTTCAAAGCTGCCACTTTCAAAATAAAAGATGTTATATATTGCGAGGTTTGACAATTAAGTAATGAGACTGATTTTATTGCCGCTCTTTTGGTATACCTGTGACCTTGAAATTCCCGTTTCTCTTTTTCCGGCATCTCTCTCCTCTCCATTGATATATGTACCATCGCTCTAGCTTGTTTAGTTCGCCTCTGCGTCAAGTTGAGTAGACGTGTGTTTGTTGTGCTCGTCACGAAAATGGAAAAACGAAATCAAGAGCAACGCGCCGCAATAAAATTTTGTACTGTTTGGAACAAGTGGAAAACGATCCCACGCTGCGTGATCGAGTTATTATAGGCGATCACAATGGTTGTCTCCGCGCGCCCTCCGCCCGAAAAAAGCTCGCATGAGCAAGTCGAAGGTGAAAACGATGATTATTGCCTTTTTTTTAAGCCGTGGAATCGTCCACAAAGAATTCGTTCCACCGGGGAAAACTGTGAATCAAGTCTACTATTGCCCAGTACTCAAAAGATTGCGAAAACGAGTCAACAGGGTGCGCCCAGACATCGCTCGTAACTGGATCCTTCATCACGACAACGCGCCGTGCCACACCGCCCTTAGCATGTCCCAGTATTGGCCTCTAAAGGGATCGCCGTGTTGCAACAGCCGCCTTATTCGCCCGACATTTCACCTTGTGACTTTTTTTTGTTTCCAAAAACAAAATCGGTGGTCAAAGGCACCCAGTTTGAGTCCATTACGGGCATCAAGACCGTTCTTTCTTATTACATTTTGAAAAGAACAAATTTTCGGCTTTCCTGATTTTAGTTCCAGTCCTTTTATCAAGTTTAAATGTGATTGTACCTCAGCATAATCCACTTATCTTTTTGGAAAGCTCATTTAAATTAGAACGGTCGTATTTTACCTTTCCAAAGAATACCTGACTTCTAGTAAGCCTACTATTCTACCTCCAATAGATTTATTCATAAAGAACATAAGAAAAAATAGCCGCTCTGTTTACTTCAATTCCTGACATCCTTAAGTCAGTACGGAAGTCATTAATTTTATGTGATTTATGAAAAAATTTTAAATCGAAACAATTTAAAATTATTTAGTACACAATATGTGTGACACTTTCAACGCGGAGGCTCATCTCACCGACCAGTGATGCGGCGCAACAACGATGCAACGCAATGCAAAATGCACTCGCATTGCAGTGCAACCCCTTTATTGCTGCCATTGTGAGGGCTGCCTGTGCTTCGTTGCAATTTTTCTAACCGCTTCAGTGTGCGTAACATGACAACAAAATGGCCAAAACGACAAACCGCTATAATTTACCATATTTTATGACCGCGTTGCAGCAATAAAATCGCCAACAAGCTATATAACTCATTTGAAATGCAGTGTGCCACGCGGCGTTGCAGTGCCATGCCGTTGTGGCTGTACGGGCCTATACAGCGGCATACCGACCAACCAACAAAATGCGCGCCGCTACAGCATATCTACCTATATATTTATATATGAATTCACAAATTGGTATATGCAGTTGAAAATTAACAGTTGCCTTAGTGTGTGTGTGGGTTAAGTGTTTGTGTGCAGTTAGGCGCGGCATGCCACGCATTCATTGTTGCTGCTACTGGTGCTGCACTCGTGTTGGCGGCAGTAATTTGTAGCTACGCTGTAGTATCTTAAATGCATTGTGTAACCCACTGCCTACTCCTTCCCACCCTTTGCAATATGCGTAGTCTATTAAATGGATAATACTTTCATTGGATTGCTGCACTCAAATTGTATTGCCTGGTGGATCTGAGCAAAAAATTCTACAGTTACGTTCTTTTACAAATTTGAAGCTTTAGTGAAGCAAACACAAAATATTTGACGACAAAAGAAATTTTTTTCGCGTTTTTGGACCCATTAAGCGACCAATTTTCATATTTATTTAAGAGTTATGAAAATTTTCAATGAAAGCAGAATACCGTTCGAGAATTTGAAAAAAATGCTAATAGAAAATATTTCACGAGGATTTCAACTCGTTTCATTATCCTGATAATTTATGTATATATATAACGAGTAATCAAATAACCTTTTTTGACAATATTATTCGGCATTTCATCATGAAAGACTTACTCCTTAACAACGTTTACAAATCGTTCAACCAGTAGCTTTATTAAGAAAATTCACGTAACGTAAAGTATGTGTGTTCGCGTGTTTCGCTCAACTTATGGTCACCATAATCGATGAGCGTACTATTCGCAACATAATCACCCATCTTAAGCCTAGCACTCATTAGCTGAGGGTGTACACGAAGACCGTGGAGAGTCGATTCGACGCCTTTCGCAGCAACTCGGAACTCGAGATCTTAAAATTACAGCGTACCAAATACTGCTTTGTGCACGAACTGAAGCCGCTTGACCTTCACAAGCGACATCACTTCGCTACATGGGCTCTTGAAAAGTTCCAAGAAGATCCGACGTTCGAGCCAAATTTTGTTCAGCGATAATGCCATTTCTGGCTCCATGAGTATGTAAACAAGCAAAATTGCCACATTTGGGACAAAGAAGAACCTGAAGAGATGCTAGTTATCCCGAAAAACAACGGTTTGGTGTAAATTGTAAGGTTTTGGAAGCATAGATCCACATTTCTTCAAAAATTATGCCTGTGAAAACGTAACCGTTAATGGCGACCGTTATTGCGCCATGATAACCAATTATTTGATGCCTGAAATTGAAGCTTCTCATCTCGGCAAGATTTGGTTTCTTATTTGGACTTATTAGTCACTTCGTTTTGAGCCGATCGATTGGCCACCAAGATCTTGTGATATCACACCGTAAGGCTTTTTTCTGTAGAGATATGGAAAGTCTAAAGTCTAAGTGGGCAATTCCATTTCGATTAAGGTCTTGGATCGAAAAATCACGCTTGTCATTCGCCAGTTAAAGTCTAAATGCTCGAACGAGTCATCGAGTATTGGACTAAACGGATGGACTTTCTGAGATATTGCATTTGAAAGAGATATGATAATGGAATGGTTTTGCAGTTTTGACTGATATTTTTGCCAGGTAACTGTATTTCTCACTTTTGTGGTTACCATTAATATTTATGATCTCTAAGTACATATATTCTCGTGGCGCATGCACCACGCTGCAACTGTTAGTTCTCGTACCCTTTTTGTTCTTGGGTCGTTGAATTGCTGTATTTTATGGATACAAGTTGCGCAGGAAGATCCCCATAATTGAATATAATATATCCAAATTATCTTTCTGGCTGAATTGTATAGAAGGATTTTATGGTTCCAGCAATTGGACGAGGTTTGAATTTTTACCCAATTTCGGTGTCGTCTGCAAATGTTGAGGTTAGTACTTTTCAATTCGTTGAAATGTTTGCGGGAAATAAGACTATAAGAGTATTGTTCTCAAAAGATGCCTTCAGGAACTCCAGCCATTATTGAATACTCCTCTGAGATAAATTGCTAAATTTTAATTCTATTTATGAGTCCATCATGCCATACCTTACCAAATGCCTGGGCCACGTCAAGAAATATCTCTGAGAAATACTCTTTCAACTTAAATGCCCTCCTGATTTCTTTGATGATGCGATGGACTTGTTCAATAGTAACATGTTCTTCGCGAATAACAAATTGATGATGGATAGTGGCACCAAGAACCGAACTATTAATGCCCATGAACATATTTCAGTCTGAGGGCTATGCCAAAAGCAGTTGGGGAGATATTAGGATAGAAAGAAAAGGACTTCTTAGTTCAGGTTACAGTTTTACTAATGACGTAAGGTAGGTTGTTTTGGTCGGACTCGTATGCGACTCGAACTATGATTTCAGGACTAATACTTTTATATTTGATTGAATCCTGTGCTTATGGTAGAGGTTTTCTATCACCTGAGTATGAGGGAGTGACACCCTGTATAAATGGCTGGCGACGGTGATTTGGAATTATTTCGTATTTGTGGAGAAAAAAAGATTTTTTGGATAGCAACGGTGAACATAACTAATATGCTTTATAGCAACATGTTACAAGGGTATGATAACACTACTGTGTTCGTTTAAATCCCGTCTCTGAGCGACGTGAACAGCATGCGCGGTTCGGGGCTTAGGACTGGATATCTTATACGCCAACATGCTTTTAATGAAGTTCTCGATAGATCAAGTTTATAGCTATGTCTTTAATGGAAATATGGACTTTTTTCCAGCCACGAATGTCGACGACCCATTTAGGGATCAGCGTGTAAATTTTTCTTGCTTCTCTTTTTCTTTTCTTGATTTAATAACGGATAGTTATCATTTCTTATTTTTCTTATTTGCGGCAACGAAAAAAAAAAATGGACCTGAAAGTCTGTGAGCATTGAACTGAGAGAAAAAAATCAATTTTGGAATTGACCCGACTTTTTGTGGTGCATTATGTATGCGTTAAAATTACATACAAGTACAAATGAATATTCAAAGGCTTACAGTGAAATTCCACACGTTTTCTTTCACAGTGAAATATCGTAATAGAGATAGTCTGTCGAACTGCGCAACATGCCAGAACCGTTAAGTTGTTATTAGCGGTTTAAATATTTCAATTTACCATTTTTGCAATACCTATATGTGATAGTATGAAAAGCTTAAGTCTGCACTTACTTACCTTAATTTGTTAATTTTTTAACTTGGAAGCAGTTCCGCCTCGTGAGTTATTAACCAGCTTTTAACGTGCTTTCCGTGTCTGATTGTAGAATCCTGCTCAACTTTCGCCTTATGAACTGAATCGACCATGGATTACTTACTTTTGGGAAAAGTATCGGAAAGCGGTTCTTTCCCGGCAGTGGTTTGTAATGGAAAATGACCGAGAATTTTATCTTTTATAATGACTATCTCACGAAATGTATGGCCAATTTACCCTGCGACAGACTTGTAGTGATCGACTATTTTCGGTAGACCGATTTTTCTAATATACTGCGATATATGTACTATTCAGACCTTAGCTTTTAAATTAGTTTTGAATTAATTTCTCATTGTTTTTTAAGGCCAATATGACTTATGTACTTCTAATATGTCACTAACGAATACATTCCAGCCAGTCACGGTTGCCGACTCACATTGAGAGATTAGCGCGGAAACTAACACGTACACACCGTGCAATGCTTAAAGCCTTTGCTTATGAGAGGGACGATCAATAACAAGTACAAAATTGTCTTAACATGGTAAATTCATAGACACTTTAACAGAAGTCTATGGTATTGCTCATGGGTAGTTAACCGGATACTTAACTGGTAATTGGTCTACAGGAATGCAGAAATATTATTAAATAAATAATAAAATTATTAGTACCACCCTGTATATTGAACAAAATTGGTTTTTGCGGTTTTTATTTTCGAAAAATGTACAGCGAACAACTCGCGTGTCGCCATATATCATGTACACTTACAAAACCAATACATACACACATAAATATAATTTTACATTTTTACTGAAGTAAATAAGCTGGAAGCAAAAATATTTATTTCAATATCTCAAACAGTCGAAAATAATTGGCGCTTATGAGCATATGACATACTTAAGTAACAATATATGCATATGCATGCTCGAATGCAGAACATGTGAAATTGTGGGTGGATGTGTATTGTGGTCGGGCGCACAAAGCCACAACGCGACACCCAGCGTGCATTGCATGTCTTGCAACATGGCCTGCAAAGCGTGGAAGCTGTGCTGTTTAACTGACCACAGCGCGCGTCGCGTCTAGACTTGCATATACGTTAACGCTGAGCTGGCGCGGCCATCAACCGCGGCGAGTTGCTTGCGGCCTGCAGCTAATGACATTGCACGCGCGCTTCGACATGGACGCCTGCGAGGCGCGCCGGAGGAATGTCACCACAGTACACACGAACTATAGTCGCGCGCTGCGTTAATTGGTAGATTTAAATATAAATATTTAAATGAAATTAATTAAAACTCAGTGCAAAAATTGTCAACGCGTAGCGCTTGTCACCGCGTCGCAGCCCAAACCGCGCGCATTGCGTGTCAACAATTGCAAATGTTGCTCAATGCAAAACAACGCTGCTTTT
This sequence comes from Bactrocera dorsalis, assembly GCF_023373825.1. Classification (NCBI taxonomy): domain Eukaryota; kingdom Metazoa; phylum Arthropoda; class Insecta; order Diptera; family Tephritidae; genus Bactrocera; species Bactrocera dorsalis. Next base: position 39,877,255 of record NC_064307.1, read on the forward strand.
ATCGTAGCTATATGTGTGTATAAGTATGTGTGTGTATGTGCTCGTCGCTGTCATTGCATATTCAAGACGACTGCGCGGCGTCATCAGGCGCCGCAATACCGCTCGTGTGCGCTCAATTAATGCAAAATCGGCGCTCAATTAAAATTAATCGGATTCGATCGCCAGCTAAAACGCTGCTCATTTCCCAACGCATCATCCATGCTTTTTGGCTTAATTTTCACCTACAACCTTGCGCGCGTCTCCATGCTCCGCCATGTGGCTGGTGTGTCGCCACTGATATTTACGTGCATTTTATCTGCTGATTCTGATCGAGCTTTAGTTGTTGTACAGTATTGTTATTGCTGTTCCCAGAGTCGCTGTTTACTGTTCCTTTTGTTGTTGTAATAAACGCGCTTTGTTTTTGCTTATAAAATTCAATCTCAGAAGATTTATCTACATCCGCCGGTTTGGCGGCGTCGTCGTTGACGTCGTTTGCTAAATAACAACAACAACAATATATTGGTATTCGGTAGCGCCACAAACAGTCATTTTGAAGGATGTGACCAACTCAAGCTTTCCTAAAATGCATCTTCTTTCCTGATCCCTTTTACGTACTTGTCTGTGTGCTGTATATGCAGATGGCGACAACAATTGTTGTTGTTGTTGTTTTTTTGATTTTAATTTACAGCCATTTGCACCGGCGAATTAAGCAAATTAAGGAAATTAAAGATGCATGCGCCTTGCAAATGCATTGGTCGGTGGAGGCGCTCTGCTCGCTTCTGCCAATGCGCTCACCTTGGACGCGCTTGCTATGCATGAGCGGTAATGTGAGGGCTTAGTGTAAGATGAGATGACATTTCATTGAACTTTTCATTCGCTTGATTACTCATTATAAAGATTAAGAAACGATGAAAACAAAGTTATAAAGGGTGAGTATATTGGTGGTGAATGAAAGTACACTTGCGGAGGCAAAATCAGGAATATTTATATATTACTGATTTGCCTCAGTTTTTAAGGTGATCTGGAATTGTACTTGACTTTTTTCTCAGCAAGAAGCTGCTCATATGTCAGAGGCGACGATGCTGAACCACTATCAGATAAAGCTGCCATATAAACTAATCGATCGAAATCAAATCCTCGTAAGGAATATTTTTTCTTTAGAGATTTTTATAGAGATTTTTTCAAGGCAACGGTACAATCTCCAAACAAATTTTTCGGATCGGACCACTATAAAAAATAGTTTTTGAATTAAAAATAGGTTAAATATTATTGTAGTGACTTAGTCTTAATCTTAACTGTCTCTCTTATTTTTTTATAACTCTGTCAGATTGCTTTCGATGCGTAGCTACAATTTTAATGAAAGGAGTGCGATAACAGGGAAAGGCGTTAGAGGCAATGGCAAAATACTTTCTGCTTCTTCTTTACTGGCATAGTCACCGCTTATGTGGCATTTCTTCTTTTCGCTATTTGGCGTCAATTCGACATTCCAAGTGCAGCTAGGTCCTTCTTCGCATGATTTACCCAACAAAATAAAGGCTTTCTTCTTGTTTCTGCTTCCAGTGGCGGGTACTGACACGAAAACCTCCAAAGCTAGAGTGTTGTCTTTCATCCGGACAACATGACCTAGCCAGCGCAGCCGCTTTCTCTAAGATCGATGAGCTATGTCAATGCCGCCGTATATGTCGTACAGCTAGCTCACCATTCCATCGCCTACTCTCCATCGCATAAATGATCATAAATCTTTCGCAAAACCTTTCTCTTGAACACTCCTAAGGACCACTCATCAAATGTTATCATTGTCCATGTCTCCGCACCGAATAGTTGGACGGTAACGATGAGTGACTTGTAGAGTTTGGTCTTTGTTCGTCAAGAGTCGACTTTACTTTTCAATTTCCTACTCAGTTCAAAAGCGATTCTGTTGGAAAGAACGAGTCTACGTTAGTCGGCATGTATTGTAGAATATTGTACCTTCTCTATTTAGCTCTGCAGTTCGTATTCTTTTCTCCAGCAATAGGTTGAAGAAGCCACAAAATAGGGAGTCGACTTGTCTGAAACCTTGCTTAGTATCGAACGACTTGGATAGGTCTTTCCCAATACTGGCGGAGCTTTTGGTATTGCTCAACGTCAGCTTAAACAGCTTTAAACCTAATGTTTGCGGGGATACCAAGTTCAAACATAGCGGCATAGAGGCAGTTCTTTTATCCGAGAAGATGTGTCGACTCTATTGTTTTCTCTCTGTACCAACTCGTGCTTCAGTGCAAAAATTTAATCTGTATAACCTCCGAAACATCGTGAAGAAGCCGTGGGGCGATAGTTGTCCTTATTTTCACACGCAAAAACTCGGCATGTGCGGTCCATATTCCACTTATGCCACGTTTGCCTGTTTGTTGAGCGTGTTAGAGATTAATTACACAGAGATTCAGATATAATTAAAACAAGTTTGCCATTTATGTACATATCTAAAAGTAACCAGGGGTATATTAATTTCCTCTTTTCCACAGTCTAACTGTAAAGTGGTGTCTTCTCTGGCTAGTTCATCTGCTTCACAGTTACCAGAAATATTAATATGTCCTGGTATCCATTGCAAGTTTATTATGAAATAGGATATTAGACTTTAGTGATTTAAATGCCGTTAATCTCTTAGTTTATTTTGGACGTCTAGGAATAAGAAGAAGTCATTGGGTGTCACGTCCGGACTAAACTTGTGTTCCATTCCTGTTGTGGAAAGGCAAATCTTATGTAGTCTCAAACCATGATTTGAACACAATGTTTACAGTGAGGTGCTTCTTTCGGAACCGAATCGGGAAAATATATTTAATATTAAATTGATCCCTATTTTGTTTAAAGTATTAGCTCTACATTCGGCCAATAAATGTTCAAGTTCAGAGATTTTGGCTCTAGCAATAAAGTTTGAAAGCATAGAGACCTTTGGCAACCAAACAAAAATTAATAAATATGTAAAGTTTCAGGCCTGAAGGCACGAATTCGTATCATTTCTTCTTTCTTCCTCTATTTGAGTCTTTTGTAAGCGTTTTCTTAGAACATATTATATATTTTGTGGCAGTTTGTTGTATTCCACGTTATTTCTGCATTTAATATGCTAAAGTCCTTGCCATTTGTCAGAGTTTTCCTACGTTTTTTGCATGCAGCGCTATCTCTAAATGGCTTCTTCTTTCTTTATTTTCAGCGCTGACCGAAAATATTACTTTCATTGTCCTAAATAAACACACAAACAGTTCCGATTCCTTTGCGTTTGGTAATGGAGCGAATCATTGAAGTAGATCTTGGGTGGAATCATTAATTGATAATTTCCATTCGAGTTTCACACCGCACCGGAGAGTCCAAGCAGATACTTACATCTTGCATTTTATGCACTCAGTAGCCACTGAGCCAGCTCTGTATTCTTTAGCTTTTAAAAATATGAAACAAAAGTGCGCAATATTTATATCTTATTTTTATTTAAAACTCCCTTTGCATATAGTAACTACCTCTATACCCAACTCGCATTAATGGCTTGCAGAATAAATAAAAATCGGTTTTCTAACTTATCGATTTTAAGTGAGATCATAAAATGGTGGCCTTCATGAGTAATTCCCTTTATTCAAATAACTCATTCTCAATTCGATATCTAAATCAATTTGAATGATTGTCCATGGATCGAAAGTTGACACATTACCAAAAAATAAGCGAAATGCTCTGTTATTCTAGTTGCGCTTTACAAATAATCATTAACAATAACAAGTATGGATGCCAGCTGGGGACAGGTAAAATGAATAAAATGGGTTTGTCACCTGAAAAAGTGACAAGGTTACAGCTTTAGGCAAAGCATTCTGTGCTGCGAGATGGGTGAATTGAACTCTGCTACGATATGTTACTCCATTTCTCAAATATTTTTTTATCAAAGGTCATTCGAAATAAAAAAAACATAATCCGACTAGTGTATATCGTACTAACATATGCATATTCAATGCTAATCCATTTGTACTCATACAATGTATAAATGTCGATTGAAATCCAGCGTGTGTGCAGTCATTTGTTTACTGTGAATTGGGAGGTGCAAGTGTGATAAATGTCAGTTTCACCGATTGTAAGCGCATGTTTTGACAAATGAGATTTCATGCCAAACAGAAAAAAACAACAGGAGCGTGGATATTAAAAGTAAGAAAAATTGTGTGAAATCGGTCTTTAGTGGTAGTTGTGGATCTAATATTGTATATACGTACTTATATTTATGTACAACCGTGCTAGCTAGCGCTGCAGCGAGATTTTTTCACTTTCTGGCAAATATTTGAGTTAATTTCACCCGGCTGTGGTGAATTTTCGTTGCGCGAAGAGAATAGAAGAGCAAAAGCTTGTCGTGTTTTATAAAGGGTGATTTTTTAAGAGCTTGATAACTTTTTAAAAAAAAAAAATGCATAAAATTTGCAAATCTCATCGGTTCTTTATTTGAAAAAACGTTAGATTGGGTTCATGACATTTACTTTTTGAAGATAATTTCATTTAAATGTTGACCGCGGCTGCGTCTTAGTGTGGTCCATTCGGAAAGTCCAATGTTTGGGCAAAAAAACCTTTTTCGAGCATTTCGGCCGGAATAGCCCGAATTTTCTTCGGAAATGTTGTCTTCCAAAGCTGGAATAGTTGCTGGCTTATTTCTGTAGACTTTAGACTTGACGTAGCCCCACAAAAAAATAGTCTAAGAGGCGTTTAAATCGCATGATCTTGGTGGCCAACTTACGGGTCCATTTCTTGAGATGAATTGTTGTCCGAAGTTTCCCTCAAAATGGGCCATAGAATCGCGAGCTGTGTGGCATGTAGCGCCATCTTGTTGAAACCGCATGTCAACCAAGTTCAGTTCTTCCATTTTTGGCAACAAAAGTTTGTTAGCATCGAACGATAGCGATCGCCATTCACCGTACGTTTGCGTCCAACAGCATCTTTGAAAAAAATACGGTCCAATGATTCCACCAGCGTACAAACCCACACCAAACAGTGCATTTTTCGGGATGCATGGGCAGTTCTTGAACGGCTTCTGGTTGCTCTTCACCCCAAATGCGGCAAATTTTGCTTATTTACGTAGCATTCAACCAGAAAATGAGCCTCATCGCTGAACCAAAATTTGTCGATAAAAAGCGGATTACGGAACACTGATTTTGGTAATAAATTCAATGATTTGCAAGCGTTGCTCGTTAGTAAGTCTATTCATGATGAAATGTCAAAGCATACTGAGCATCTTTCTCTTTGACAGCCCCCATGATCTGAAATCCCACGTGATCTGTCAAATACTAATGCATGAAAATCCTAACCTCAAAAAAATCACCCGTTATTATGCTCTTGGTTGTTGCTTTAATAAGAGTTTGATTAGTTTATACAGAAAAAATGTTTAATTTTACACATTTTTTATTAAAAATTGTGATATTATGAGAAAATTTCGGAACATAGAAATAAAGAGAATAAAAGTATCTGATACTTAATTATCTCAAACGTGAATTTTAAAAAAAGGTTGTATGAAAAGTTGTTACACTTATGAAAAATTCTTTATCAATGTATCACTGTATTAATACAAAATATTAAATCATCCCTATTATATATCTACATACAAATATGTATACTTGCATATAAATATTTTTTCGGTAAATCACATATGTTTTCAGAAGCATTAGTACAATCATTCAAAAATTAAAGTTACTAGAGGACCCGTCCACGCTTCAATGTGGCTGATACATAGATAATACTACTACTACCATCAATATGATTTCTATTAGTTGGATTATACACTATTAGCTAATGATATAAAGGGATTTTTATGAAGCAACTTGTGTTAGTTTAAAAAAAATGGATTCGATAAAGCATTTCGTGTGTCAATAAAGCTTTGCTTGTTTGGGGAAAATACTGTTGAATTTAGGCCCTCAGAGAAATCCACCGTTGAGTTGCAAAGTAGGTGATTGCAAGTTTATAATCCAACAAAAGTCAAACTAATTCTGAGAAGTGTTTTTTTAAGTACTCTCTAATCGCAATAAAGCCGAAATTTTTGCGTCTGTGATAGAAATAATAGCTCCATCATTTCCCACTAGGAGTCCATCGACGTCATTCTAGTGGACTGCACATGATGAAACCGGTTCTCAGGCGTGGAAAAACGAAAAAGGCGGCTGGAAAGGTTGTGACTTCAGTCTTTTGGGATGCACGTGGTATAATACATACTCAACGACTGATTACTGAACCATTTATAATCTATTTCACTGCGTATTTGGTTGCAGTTCTTTTCTTCTATTCCAAATACATACTTAGCAATTGTATCATTTTTGAGGAAAATGTCAATGTGGTTGGAAGTGTTTTCGCTGGCTGTACTGTATTCTCTGAGTTGAAAAACACTCGAACGAACTGCGAGACGCACAACAGTCGAAAAACGTTCATGAATTGCAAAAGTAAATACTCTACAAAGCGCTTTATTGCAGTTCACGTATCGACCGCATCGTTCAAGACCAATAACCGTCAAAACACAAACGCATTTTATAGATTACACCAAACTGCAATACTAAACAGTGATATGAGTTTTGAATGTGGATTAGACAACAGTGGAGAATATAGTATGATCCTTATGTTGTCAACTTCGATATTCACTACTCTAAGTTGTATGGTCGTCTGGTGAGCAACGTCTATAGAGTGGATATCCATCATTTCCAGTTTTGCGATTCCGAAAGAAAAGCAAGTGGATAGTGTTTTTTCACGCATTTATTGTTAGACATACAAACCGAAGTGGGAAATTGTGGTGTGCGCAAGGTCCATGAACCATATTGGTTTTCATCACTTCGTTTAATACTGGATCTTTCTCGTGTATCAGGAATTTCCGCAGAATGACTTTCATCAATTTGATCTAGTGGAACCACTATCCACCATCCAAAGAAAGAACATCGTAACTGTTTTTTTGAAAAGTCGTGCTGTGACAAACGTGACGATCGCTTGCCTGATTGACCCCGATCTATAATTCCACACGTATGTCATCGCATCCTGGGAGTACTCGTTCATGTGCCTTGGCGTTGATGGCAAAAAGAACACCGACCGATATCAGCGGGACCTCTTCGTGGCTTCGTAACAAATTTCAATCTGTAATCGATCACTTCGTTTGAAACACACATAAAGTTTTCACTGAATAATTTCCAAAATTTTTTTTTTTAAATAGCCGGAATATAAGAGCAAGCGACCGATATTGAACGATTCAAATAATTTACAAATCAAAATATTGAAAAACAAAAACAAAAAAAGAATTGTATGAAAAAAGTAAATTTTCGGAAATTTCCAATTTTTCGACTTTTTGTTATGAAATTTTTTTTTTATTTCTGAACCTTTTCAGATCCACACAGCGAACAACTTCTGACAATTCATGAAGATTGGTTTCCGCCGTTCTCGAGCCTTAGCGTTACTAACAAACAAACATTCATTTTTATACTCTCGCAACAAAGTTGCTAAAAGAGAGTATTATAGTTTTTGTTCACATAACGGTTGTTTGTAAGTCGGGGGCGTGGCCCCGCCCCCTATTAAGTTTTTTGTACATATCTCGGGAAACTGCTATAGCTATGTCAACCAAACTCTACATAATCGTTTCCTTCAGACATTTCCATATACAGTTCAAAAATGGAAGAAATCGGATAATAACCAACGCCCACCTCCCGATCTCCATACAAAGGTTATGTTGAAAATCCACTAAAAGTGCGTCAAACCGACTAACAAAAAACGTCAGAAACACAAAATTTTACGGAAGAAATGACAGAAAGAAGCTGCACCCAGACTTTTTTTAAAAATTGAAAAATGGGCGTGGCGTCGCCCACTTATGGGACCAAAAAAACATATCTCAGGAACCCCTCGACCGATTTCAATGAAATTCGGTATATATATTTCCTTAACACCCTGATGACATGTACGAAATATGGGTGAAATCGGTTCACAACCACGCCTTCTTCCAATATAATAAAACTTTACACAAATACGGGTATTTGAGCTGAGGTATCCCTTGTGGAAAAATTGTCGTGATCGGACTATAACTTTTCAAGGTCCCCTGATATCGAACACGAAGAACTCAGTGCCTAACCTAACCTAATCGGTAAATATCGGTAAATCTCCCAGAATTTATTTGTAATTAATTTTTACAGCAAAATAAAAAAAATATGTAAAGGACGGATAATGAAATCTCGATTATCACTTTATCCAATCATGCGAGAGTATAAAATGTTCGGTGACACCCGAACTTAGCCCTTCCTTACTTGTTCATTTTACATACATATGTAGTATGTATGTATGTATATACAAAATAAAACGTTTGTAAGGGAAAAGAAAAGGGCTGTTTTTATGGGTTTTCGGCAACTTTCGTAATTTTTTTTTAACGACATCTTGTGGGCGTGGTAACAGACCGATTCAGTAAATACCAAGAAACTCATATACGAAGTTTCATCATCATTTATCCTAATTATTACTAACGTTATTGTTTACACAATCACAATTAGATAATAGCTTTACTAATTATGCCTGAAAAACGGAACCTTGCTTACCTGCCTTAGTTGTGAACCTGCGGGACTTTCCTACCTGCGCGCAAGCTGAAGGAAAGAAGTACCTGATCAGTTCCGTAAATAATCCTAAGTTAGTATTTGTTATCTGCCAGACCTCTATAAAAGTTGGGCCGTTCTACTAGATCAGTATCAGTCACATCTTATCCTTAGAGACGAAAGCATAAGTAATATAAAATGTCCACCAATGCAAGTTTTGCGGAGATTCATAAGCCCACGTTGAGCTACACCCTATTTTTGCATATGACACAGTTAAGGTACCGTAGGAGACGAACGATCGGACGACGACGCGGCAAACGTAACTGTTTGCCTATGATAAAATCGAAACTCTTAGTCACCGACACACTAATTTCACAAACAAAGATTCAAAGTGAATTGGACATGGCATCTCTCAGACAGGAACAGATATTCAGCAATCGTTTGAAATTGTCTATCTTACGGTTGTCGTCGCTAAGGAATTCGAGATTATTACGTAGAAAGGAGAAAGAATTCAGGGTAGCAGCAGTACGAGGAAGAGAGGATGACGATGAAGTAAACACAGCTAAGCGACAGAAATTAACAATTACGTAGGGGAGATAGAAAGTACTGACTTCAAGAGAAGTCCACGGAGAGCCTAATGTACATTACACTCGTATGTACTAAACTATTAGTATTTAAAGAAAACTTTTTATAATTTTGAAAAATGTACAAATTTAATATACAATAATATAATAATTTAAATATAGTAGCTTTAAGCACATTTCTCTGCCAACTTCACAAGCTTTAGATATGTTAGATATTTTCGATTGACTTAGTATTTTTTTTATAAATCAACTGTGGATTCAAAAAATAAAAGTGTAAATACACATATTTAATAATTTTGGTCTGTTGTAAATGAAAATTCTAAAATGGGTAAATTGAGTAGAAAATTGCTAAAAATTCACCTAGGTCTTCACAAAATTTTATAATTATTTGCCTTTCATCGGCCTTTTCAGGTTGCGGAAGTGTTAGGATGCCGGCCTTGGTTAGGTAGCCTTTCACAAGAAAAGCGGTGTGAACCGGGGCGTTGTCGTAGTGCAACTTCCAATCAGCTGCGATGTCTTGTTGGACCCGACTGACTCTTATTTTGAGTTTCTTGAGGACTTTCACGTAAAACTTGGCGTTTACGTTTTGTCCAGGAACATGGTGGAAGATTGCTTTGATGTCAAAAACGATAATGAGCATCACTTTCACTTTAGATTTGCTCATTCATCAGCGATCTCTTCCGGCCATCCAAAAAGGCCTGGTGTCACCGAAACACACCACTTCTTGCTAAAGCAACATCTGGGTAAGCCTGCTTGATCATATCAAACGTCTCTGTCGCACAGAGTTTCGAGTTTCCCACAGAATTTTATCGCGTACCTCTGCTCTAACGTACGCTGCATTTTCGGCTTGCACCACTCACAGAAACACGTCGCGCAAAAATATTTGTTCTGAGTCTGCAGGTGATCGTTCGTTAGCTAGGAACACCCTCTGCTGAATCCAGTCGGTGCGCTCTGAAGTACAGTCGGGACGGAATTCCAATTACTTTCCAAACATTTTCGAAATAACGGATGTTTTCAAGAAGAAATCAAATCCATATAATATAATGTTATGGTCAAGAGTTTATTTTTTTTTTTATAAAAGTACGATCATTATTGTCAAAAATGATCTCGGTCAAATGACCATCGTGAACGTAAATTTTGTGTCATCGGTAAGACACCTTCTCTTTCAAGATGTCAATCGGCTCGGTCAAAATCACAAAAATGTTAATCGCACGATCTTGGTTTCGTTGGCTGTGTAGCATGCGCCACCGCATGCTATTTGTAGGAAAGGACGTCCACAAAGCAATATGGACCAATCCTTCCATCTGTCCATAGAACACCAAACAGTTAGTATTAACGTACCCATTCAACCGAAAGTGTGCTTCTTCGTGCTTGAATTGGAGAATGTACAACCTTCAGACGGTGCCATGAAATAAGTATGGTCAAGAGAAAGGAAATTTTTTGGGACGCATATCTCGCATCATGGATCTGTGGCGTGGCCTCCAAATCATGTAATTTAACACCGCTGAATTATTCGTATGGTGTTATGTGACGAGTTATTACTGTTCAGCGGTCCAATTGTTGCAATTTGTTGCAGCTTCACGTATGGAATTTTTTCGAACCAGCTGTGGTGCTTCCTCAAAATCATTTAGAAGCCACAATGGCAAAGCCTTATACTTTTAATAAAGCTAAATTCATGAGCACGAGTACAATATTAAATTATATGTACTTGTTAAAATAACATCACTTTTCAACCAGCCACACATTTTTCGGATGACCAAAAACCGGGAAACCCTAGTCTAAGGTAATAGTCCGCTTCCATTTATAAGCATTAAACTTCAATGAAACGCTCTCGACCTCGATTAAGCTATATCGATGTCTACCTTTTACGGACAGCATTTTAGAGGTTATACCAAGTACAGGGTGGCGCAAAAGTAATCTCCTATCAGAAGATGCTATAAATTTTGCAATTGCTGTCTAATGTCAGATCTGTTTTGACATGCGAAATACACGTAAATAAACAATAGTACGCTACACTGCTCCTGAACGCGGGTTATTGGTGACTATTTATTTGACTAATAATCGGTCAGTGACTTTGGCACAACGTGAATTTCGTCGCAGATTTTCTGGCCGTCCGACGCCTACTGGTGAAACACTGCGACGTGGAAGCGGCGTCGACGTCGACCAGACGATGTGCCACGAAAATGGGTATCTGCCGACGGTGTTTACAACGAATTTTGGTACGAGATTTGAAGATGTTTCTGTACAAAGTCCAGACGGTGCATCAGCTGTTAGCTGCTGACCGCCAATCGCATCTAACATACGCTCAAACCATTCTTAATCACCACCAAGAGGAAGATGATTTTCCAGACTTCTTTTTGTAGGGCTTTTTGAAGCCGCGACCAAATAAAAATAATCCACAAGCAGAATCAAAGTTTTTCATTTTTTAAAAAAATTACAGCCAAAAAACATCGGAAAGTTATTTTTGCGCCACCTTGCGCCTAATTGAACGTCAAGTTGATCAGTCATAGAACTTTGAGACATTTTTTGTGGACATTTAGAATGACAATTTATGATACATTTAGGAGACAAGTGAAATAAAAGGGATGCAATTTTCTTTGTTTTTGTTTAATTGTTTTACACAAGTACTTAACTTAAATAACTTATTTTATTTACATGAATTTTTAATCAAACTTAAATATTAAATAATTGCTGATTCGTGATTTAACAACTATGATCATCTGGTTTAGAATGCTGGACCTTCTCGGTTTTCATGACGCTTCCATCATCTAATTTTGGTCGTTTGGCACTATTTTCCTCTTCATTGCCTTGGGATTCCATTGCTTTTCTAATAGCTATAGCTGCCTGCTTCATCTGCATTCTCTGTTCGGGGCTCATCTCTTTCCAAGCTAGCATTTTATTGATTTTCTTCTTCAAATAATTGCAAAATAACTGCTCCCGGTTGAGGATACCTGAATTGTCCAAGTCCAAGTCTCTATTTTGATAGTGCTGCTTTTTCGTTTCAGAAATAAGTGTATCGGTTATGTACAACTTTGATTGGGTCAGACTTAACTCTTTGGCAAATAGTTTGGCACGAGTTCGCAATTTATGACGGTGTACGAACAACATGTAACTCAATGTTGGCGCTTGGTCAGTTCCGCTAACTTCATTTGAGGACATTTTTAGTTCTAAGTAAAGTGAGGAAAGCTAAAATACGACACGTCTGCTCAGTAGTAGAGTTGTAAGCCAAATAATATTTTTTAGCGACGAGTTTCAATATTTATAGAAATATTGCGAAGGTCAGATCCTTATGTTGTTCAGTATGCCTCAGGTAGGCTCACGCCTCAAATCACTAAATGATTAGATAAACTCGGCGAATAACAATGTCGGCAATCTATTTCAACTACCTACTATCTGTAAATACATATTTACTAATGTTTACAGCACTTTTCAAGGGTAAAAATGATATAAGGGACTTTTCTACCTGTACTTAGAAGAAAACTTTCGAGAAAGTTTGAACCAAGTATTTGAGGAATTTTGCGTATATTTTGTTTATTTCTGGCAGCTGACCTAACAGCTTGGTTTTAATTTTAAGACCTCCACAAAGCTATCAAATTTTGATAATATTTTACTCAAAAAAATTAAGTTGGCCAGTGTAATTCATAATATGAGAAAACCTAACGTGTATACAGACATTTCGACATCATTTAAGTGATATTTTATAGCTTTTGCACTGAGTGTCTCTGGTAATATTTTCTACCTACCTGTTGGGTTCAGGTAAAAAGGTTCCTTACCACACTAAATTATAGTGGGCGTGCCCTTTAGAAGGACCTATTACAGCCTCCCTTATATGTGGTATTTTGCAATTTAAATATTCATTCTTATTTTAGTAATTCATTTTTTATCCGAAACTTCCAGAACTCTTTTCCCGCACAGGTAGCCGGAGAGTTTACCTTGCATCGAAAGAAACTTAAATGAGTTCATCCGCCACCGCGGATAACAATTGTCCATCCACTTTTTGGAAGATTTGCGAAAGGATTTTGAGTTGACCGCTTACAAAATTTTACAAAGTGCAGGAAGTGGTGTTAGCACCCACCACAAAACACATCGCACATTCAGTAGGAGATGATCACTGATACTGATTTTCATAAAATAAATAGTAAACAATATTGTCGCATTTGTTGTAACTCTGTTGAGACTCTGTTACGTCCTCCAAAAGTCACTGTTTGGTGACCTCGGTGGCAGAAGGAATCATTTCACTAGATTTCCTTAAAAATATAGCCGACTGGCGGGTATAATACTGCAGTCAAAGTGGAACGCTATAGAGCCATGATTAATGATTTCTTCGAACCTGAATCGCAGGATGTTTCTGTGGACGAGCTTTGGTTCCAAGAATATATATACCATGAAGCCAACGAAGCAATCAATTTATTGAAAGAAAATTGGCATCTCGGTCGGTTCGAAATCATTTGTAGATTTATTTGTGCTCACATTTCTTGAAACTACCACCTTTTGTGTGAGGTTTGCTCTTGTTTCGAATTTGTCTATTAAGTGTCACTATTAAGTTTTCGAAATTTTCTGCTTTAAAGTAATTTGTTTGTTGATGTTGAAATTTGAATTTTCAATCGGGTTCCTAGGTATTTGTGTATGTGTAGACAACTGCATATATGTAGGTACCTTATGGCAATAATTAATGGAAATATATAATATTCAACCACAGACCTTCTAAGGCTGGACAATAGAGTCAATAGAAAGTTTATCTCCTTCTTCCATGCAACTTTGGCAATTTGAGCTTGACTGGTTTTTAAGTAAAACTCCTGGGAAAATATTATTTTTCTAAGAGCAAGATGTTTAGTGAATCTCTTACATTATAGGTAGGCAGGTAGGAGTGCCGCCAACAGGTTCTCAATCAGGTGAAATCAACGAAACAACTTATTTCCGTTGTGCTTTTTGTGGATAACCATTCAAGGTTTGGTGACCGATGGGTTCCAAGTATTTTGTGTCGGATTTGTAATAAAGCTGGGCATTCGTATAGGAAGTGGGAAACCATTACCGCAATCCCTTCATACTTGAAGCTGTGGCGTGGCAACTACTGTTATAAGACAGGCCCCGTGATAATAGTTGTATGTTTGTACTCGTATATGATATTTCTGTACCTAGATAAGCAGGTCATTTTTATAGTCTCGCAACAAAGTTGCTAAGGAGAGTATTATAGTTTTGTTCACATAACGGTTGTTTGTAAGTCCTAAAACTAAAAGAGTCAGATATAAGGTTATATATACCAAAGTGATCAGGGTGACAAGTAGAGTTGAAATCCGGATGTCTGTCTGTCCGTCCGTCCGTGCAAGCTGTAACTTGAGTAAAAATTGAGATATCATGATGAAACTAGGTACACGTATTTTTTGGCTCCATAAGAAGGTTAAGTTCGAAGATGGGTTCGGCCACTGCCACGCCCACAAAATGGCGGAAACCGAAAACCTATAAAGTGTCATAACTAAGCCATAAATAAAGATATGAAAGTGAAATTTGGCACAAAGGATCGCATTAGGGAGGGGCAGATTTGGAAAAGTGGGCGTGACCCCGCCCCCTATTAAGTTTTTTGTACATATCTCGGAAACTCTTATAGCTATGTCAACCGAACTCTATAGAGTCGTTTCCTTCAGGCATTTCCATATACCGTTCAAAAATAGAAGAAGTCAGATAAAATCCACGCCCACCTCCCATACAAAGGTTATGTTGAAAATCACTAAAAGTGCGTTAACCGACTAACAAAAAATGTCAGAAACACAAATTTTACGGAAGAAATCGCAGTAAGAAGCTGCACCCAGGCTTTTTTTAAAATTGAAAACGGGCTTGGCGTCGCCCACTTATGGACCAAAAACCATATCTCAGGAACTACTTTACCGATTTCAATGAAATTCGGTATATAATATTTTCTTAACATCCTGATGGTATGTATGGAATATGGATGAAATCGGTTCACAACCACGCTTTCTTCTAATATAACGCTATTTGAATTCCATCTGATGCCTTCTCTGTATAATATATACATTAGGAACCAATGATGATAGCGGAATAAAACTTTACACAAATACGGTATTTGAGCTGAGGTATCCCTTGTGGAAAAATTGTCGTGATCGGAATATAACTTTTCAAGGTCCCTGATATCGAACACGAAGAACTCAGTGCCTAACCTAACCTAACCTAATTTTTCACCGAAAATATCGGTAAATCTCTCAGAATTTAATTCTAATTAATTTTACAGCAAAATAAAAAAATATGTAAATGACGGATAATGAAATCTCGATTATCACTTTATCATGCGAAAGTATAAAATGTTCGGTGACACCCGAACTTAGCTCTTCCTTACTCGTTTCTGTTCCTATCATTGTTTGGGTCATATTTGTTTCCTTATTTTGGAATTTGTTGGTGTTCATCTTCGAAACTAACCTTCTTATGAAGCCAGGAAATACGTGTACCAAGTTTCATTATGATATCTTAATTTTTACTCAAGTTACAGCTTTCACGGACGGACGGACAGACGGACGGATGGACAGACAGACATCCGGATTTCAACTCTACTCGTCACCCTGATCACTTTGGTATATATAACCCCATATATAACTCTTTTAGTTTTAGGACTTACAAACAACCGTTATGTGAACAAAACTATAATACTCTCCTTAGCAACTTTGTCGCGACAGTATACAAAGAATATGGAAATCGGTCCAGCCATTCACGCTTGATGCCACCTTATTGAATTTATCGTGGACTGGATGTCTAAATAGACTTAGGGACTAAATTTTATTTGGATGTTCTGGCTGCCATCCCCCTTGACGGAGTTGGTGACATTAAAAAACTTAAAATCTTGCATTGGACCATCAGTATTTTGCCTTTGAAAGAGTCGCAGTGCAACCTTAGCTTTTTCAATGCAAGGTACGAGCATTTCCACTTTGCATGGTTGGGATATAGCTCCGGTATCTCCAGGATGGCCTTGGTGCTTCACCACCACTTTCTTAGTAGTGAGCGACCTTCCTTACATTTTAAGATTATGACTACTTTCAGCCATCCATTTTTCTTCATCTTCCTTCATATTGAGTTTTTTTTTCAGGGAACCTCTATTCCAAGCATTTTATTCCTACCAGCTACCACATTTGCAATGGTAGAGATGCACCTTTTACAGCGTTTAGTGAAAATATTCGAATATTCTCGCTACTGCAAGTATTTGAATAAATGAAAATTCTGAAAATCCCAGCAGTCTTCGATTTTACTTACTATACTTCCAATTTTTTATATACTTATACAACTTGTATGACAACGAAAGGTTAACCGGATTGTCGAAAATGAGCGGTTAATCGAATAGTCGACGACTTATGACTATCCGGATATCCGGTTAGTCGATTAGTTGAATACCAAGAGCACTAATTTATACCCAAGCTGTAGCTAGACGCCATCTCGCCATATCGCCCAGACCTGCTCTAAGAATTAGTCCAGGGTTCAAGCCGTTACGGTGATGGTAGGGACATCCATTGCCCAGTCGGCACCCACGAAAAAAATACAGCTAAGAATCAAACAAAAACCGAAATTTGCTGGAGGTACAAAAGACCATCCCCGTAGAGGCTTCTAACTAATGTATGGAAAATTTGATTAAGCATTGGCATGTTTGTACGGGCTCAGGCACTTGTTTTTTAGGCGGTAAAAAAAGGTCTTGACCATAAATTTTTTGTCAGTCCGAGTCAAACTTTGATCAGTATGATAATATAAAGTCTGGGACAATGTAAGAAACTTTCAATGCCATGAATCGGAATGGGACTACTTATAACGAAAATGACCCAGGTGAAAAGAATGTGTTATTTTTCAATAACCTTTTTGACAGATCACGCGTAGGTCCTGTCAAACTCATGTTATCTTTATTCAGTATTGTCGCAAATTTTGTTCAGCGATGAGACCCATTTCTGGCCAATGAGTATGTAAACAAGCGATATTGCCAGATTTGGGACGGAAAGGTTCAAGTATCGCCATTTCACGAAGAAAAATAAAACAGTTTGGTGTGGTATTTCTACAAACGTGTGCCGAAAGTACTTTACCAGGAATCGCCATTATCGCGCCTTGAAAACCGACTATTTGATGCTTGAAACTGAAGCTCGTGATCTCAGCGACATTTGGTTTCAACAAGATGGCGCCACTTCCCACACATCGCATCAATCAATGGATTTATTGAGAAATTCTTCAGTGGGCAGATAATTTCACGATTTGAGCCGGTCAATTGGCCACCAAGACCATGTGGTATCATATCGTTAGACCTTTTCCTGTGAGGATATGTAAAGTCTAAAATCTATGCGGACAATCCCGCTTCGATTCAGGCCTTGGAGAAACACATCACGCGTGTCATTCGTCAGTTACCGGTCGAAATGCTCGAACGAGTCATCGAAAAGCGGACTCAACGGATTTACTAACTGTGACATAGCGGCGGCCAACATTTGATAGAGATAATTTTCAAAAAATGAATGCAAAAAATGTTCTTTCGAATGATAATAAACGTTTCCCATTATATTTGAAGTTGCTGTGTTTTTTCTTGAAAAAAGTAGCGAGCCTAGAAATGGATTTCATTATTCTTTATTGGCGTAGACATCGCTTACACGATTATAGCCGAGTTTACAACAGCGCCCCAGTCATTCTTTCTTTTTGCTATTCGACGCCAATTAGAGATTCCATTTTTGAAATGGATCACCCTTATAATTTCCTACAGAGCTGCAAAGGCTTATCGCGCCGCGTCTATTAGGATGCTAAAAATATGGAATTTAAAATTTAATTGAATTTGAAATTACTCCCAACGCACTTAACACAGTGTCCTCCGCTGGCTCGTTGTAATTTTCGGTTGACCACAAAAATATTTCCAAGCAATAAATATATAAATTTATGCACTTTAAATGCATTTCCCTTCAGTCAACCGTGTTGATAATCGATAAATAATTGACGGCAGCATGTCAGGCAGAAAACAGAAACAAAAACAAATGCAAAATGCACATGAGTATTTAAAAAAGCGCGAAAAATAAAATTTTAGCAGGCATAATCGGCGGCAATATCCATAAATATATAACTGAATTGGCTATGGACTTGTGTATACGTAAAAAAGCACGTAAGCGCATAGCATAGCATGGCGGCATATATTTATTTAATATCCATGTGGAGATTTTTATTCATAATATGTGTATGTTTACAACAAATAATGCATTTGTGCAATTGTGTGAGTATGAAATGCATTATAGATTAATAAAAGATTGGCGCTTGTTGCAACCGCAAAGTGCGGGTGTGCAAGAATTAATAACAACAAAAGCAAAGCTTACAACGTCATGGCAGCTGATGCTATGTGGAATAAAAGCCACAAAAAAAAGGAAAATACAACAAAAGCCCAACAAACAAGTGCAAAATTTATATTTAAAATAATATAATAAAAAATAATGCACATATGTAGTTGCTGTCACATGCAATAAATGAATTGTTAATTACACAAATTAACGCAATTTCACAAAAATGCAGAGTTCACATAGCTTTTGTTGTACGACGGTTTTTTCATGGCGGTTTATCGACATACGAAGCAATGACAACGGTGTGGGCGAGAATATGCACATACAAGTACTATATATGCCAACAAATTTGCGATATAAGGTCTTTACGAAAAATGAATTTTAATATTTAATAATAATATTTTGCATAACTAAGCACAATTCTCAAATTAAAATATAAAAAAATATTCAAAATATTAAAAATAATATTTTCAAAATAGACAAGAAAAAAAATTATTTAATATTTTTTAATTTATTTAAATTTTTTTATTTTTTAAATTTAAATTTTTATTTTTTGTTTACATATTATTTTTTTATTTTTTAATTTTTTTTTTCAATTTTTTTTGATTTTTTTACATTTTTTAATTCTTTTACAAATAATTTTTTAATTGTAAAATTCTTTTTTCAATTTTTTTTTTTTGCTTTTTTTAATTTTTTAGAATTTTTTTTAATTTTTAATTTTTTTTTAAGTTTTTTTCTTATTTTTTATATACACACACCCTGTTTTAGCCTTTCAAATATTATTATTTTCGCTTTATTTTGCACGTCATTTTCATTCGTTTCGTGTCACTAATTTCACGTGTATGCCAACAATAAAGATAACAACAAAAGTTACTATAATATCAACCATAAAGATAAAAAATGAAATATTTATACAAATAAAAAAGTATATAAAATTTTACAGTCAAAAAGAAAATCATGTTTGCGGATAAAATGCATTTTTGCGCGCACAAAAACTTAATTTCCATTATACGTCAGCGTTTAAAATTTCAACTGACAATCAAGCATTGACATTTGACGGACCATTTAATTATTTGCGCCAAAAAATAGAAAAATAAAAATACTAAAAAAAATATATGTTTTTTTCGTCCACTTTTTAGCATATAATCAGTTGTCATTAAAATTAAATTTATACATGATTATTTTAAAGTTATCTGCTCTGCTAAAGGGATTATTATGGTGATTTCAGCGCTAAAGAGTGGTAAAAATGTTGGCATCATAATGTTCCAATATTTGAAAATTTAAGCTCAACTTTTGTAAGAAATTATAGATTTTTTACAAAAGTGATTTGCAATAATTTCAGTAAAAATACTACAATCGAACACTACGGACCAAACCATAAGATTGGAGAACACATTATTAGTTATGACTTATTTATGATCCATTACATGCATATAAATTGGCAAAAGAAGGAAGAAACGACTATACAAATCAAAAATTCATGCGCTAGATGGTCTTTCTAACGAAGAGGTCTTCCATTTCCTTCATTTCCCAGAGTTTTCATCCATGCGGACGACATCACCTAGCCAGCGTAGCCGCTGTCTCTTGCTGAACTATGTCAATGTCGTCGTATAACTCGTACAGCTCATCGTTCCATCGGATGGGGTATTCGCCGTTATCAATGCGTAAAAAACCATAAATCATCCGCAGAACTTTTCTCTCGAAAACTCGTAACACCCACTCATCAGATGTTGTCATCGTCTATGCCTCCGCAACATAACCAGGGTTTGGTCTTTGTTCGTCGAGAGAGGACTTTACTTCTCGATAGCCTACACAGTCCGAAGTAGTACCTGTTGGCGGTAGTTAGTCTGCGTTGGATTTCGTGGCTCACGTTTTGCTGGTTCCAAGATAGACGAAATTATCTACGTCTTCGAAGTTTTGACTATCAACAGTGACGTGTTTGTTTGTTGATGACAAGAGATATTTCGTCTTGCCCTCGTTCACTACCAGACCCATTTTCTTCGATTCCTTATTCAGTCGGGAGAAAACGGAACTAACGGCGCGGGTGTTGAGGCCAATGGTATCAATATCATCGGCGTACGCTAGCAGCTGTACACTTTTATAGTAGATTGTACCTTCTCTATTTAGCTCTGCAGCTCGGATTGTTTTCACCAGCAGTAGATACGGAGTCGCTTTATCTAAGACCACTTTTAATATCGAACGTCTCGGAGAGGTTCTTCCCGATCTTGACGGAGCTTTTGCTATTGCTAAACGTCAGTTTACACAGGCATATTAGTTTTGGGAGTATACCAAATTCAGACATCACAGCATAAAGGCAGCTACTTTCGCGCTGTCTGTTTGAAAACGACGAAATAGGTGGTGTCTGGTGATCCTCTTTTCAGTGATATTTACCAAGATTTGGTGAATGATGAATATTTGACAGGTGTTGATTTTCCAGGTCTAAGGACACACTGATAAGAACCAATTAGTTTGTTGACGGTGGGCTTTAATCTTTCACTCAATACGCTCGATAAAAACTTATTTGCGATGTTGAAGAGACTTATCCCACAGCAGTTGGCGCAGATTGTGGGGTCTCCCTTTTTGTGGATTTTCAGAGCACACTTAAATTCCAATCGCCGAGCATGCTTTTATTCGACCATGTTCTAAAAAGAAGCTGAGGCATGCTTCTTATCAGTCGTATTTGAATACGGTTAACTGCTATTCTATCTTCTTCGTGGTCGGACAATGGATCGTCTGCTCCGTCGTCATCGATTGGGGAATCGGCCTCACCATTTCCTGGTGTTAAGCTTTCACTGCCATCCAGCAGGTTGAAAAATATTCCCTCCATAATTTCAAAATACTCCGGGCATCAATCACTAGATCACATCTGGCGGTTCTAAAAGAGTAGTAGTAAATATCACAACAGCACAACTCGCCTCAGTCCTTGTCCCGTCCTTCGCAATTCTCAACAGCGGTGAAGTCAGTCTTTACTCATGCGAGGACATCAACCAGCTGGGCTGCGTTACTGGAAATTCCAGCTCCATAACCTTAAATCGTAATTGTTAATACGATTACAGTGGTCATCTCTCATTCGAGGTTGTTGTTTCCTTTTTATTAGGCGTTTTTTAACTGGCGGTTGCCAAACCCAACGCACAACCCTGCTGAGGGATGGTTCGTCTTCTCACTTTAGCTCGTCTGCAAACGAATGTTCTTAGGCTATCCAGAGGACACTTGGTCAAAGACCGGAAGTCGTGAGCTGCTTTAGCCATATGTAAAAGAATCGTTTCTGGCCACTCCCAAGTGAATGGCGCTCAGAGGACTTTCCTCACTATCGTCATCTAGTTTATTAAGAATTTTAATAGAAAGAGGGTTTAGCTTTATCATAAAATCATATAGTACAAATTTTTATACTCTGGACAGTCGAGCCGACCCTGTGCGTCGGTCTAAAAATACAAGAATTAATTTTTTTCTACCCAAGAGGCTACTCATTTGTTGGAACCGTCGATATCAGCCTACTATAGCTTTTAAGCGCCATATGAATTGACCGATCAATACCAAGATATTCATATTTTTATTCCCTTTAATGCTATAAGGAAGGCACCTCCGAACCATATTATAGCTGCGTTACATTCAAAGTAAACGATTTTTCTTGCTTCCAAAATATTTATTATCTGATATTTTTTTTATTATTACACTTTTTATTAAGAAAAGTATATTAACACACATCCAGATGCGTCCTTTTTAAATGCAAACAGCTTTTAATTATTTTTGTTTGCAACTGCAATACCGTTATTTGTCTCATAACACTGTGACTAATTTAAATTTCACTAATTATAGCGACTAAAAGCATAATTTGCATGAGTTTTATGATAATGGCACCCATGGGAAATCGCACAAGTACGCGGAAAACTGGAGTGGGTAGTCATTTTGTTGAGAAAAAAACTGTAAATAAAATCCTTTAAACAAAAAAATCGTATTTGTACTACAAATCCTTTTAAGCGAATGTGTGAAACAAGCTTATTCACTCGCAACCCTTAACGCCGTTTTTTCTCCACGCCAAGCAACTCTGTATTTTTTTGTCTTAGTATATGATACATACACACACACACATGCGTATGAACACACACACACATACATATATGTTTATATATACATATGGAATGCGAATTGCTGTTTCGAGCATTATTGTGCGCCATTGCGTATACGTACTCGCAATAAAGCGCGCTCATAAAAAATATTTCATTTGCTTTAACAATTTAACGCATTTGCGCATATGTACAAATATGTATATATGTATATAGTTATTTTGAAGCATACATACTAGCATACAGTTATGCATATGCAAATACACATATTCACTTACTCAAGCTTTTTCCCATTATATTATTCTTCTAATTACCAGTTTATGCTCAGCATAGCGTTGCGTTGCTGCGAGCAAAAGCGCCAACACATTAAAGAAACAAGTTGTTTGACTTGTTAGGGAAAGAAAAATGAAATAAAATCCTAATGGATTTATCAGCCATAAAAGGATATGCGTATGCTTAACAAAATACTTAATTACACGCTTCATATATATGTATATAAATACGTAGGCGCACATGCAAATATATGTGCCAGTGTTAATTACTGCGTTGAAGATGAAGTCATATGTATGTACATGAAATCATATATAATTAGTGGAGTAGTTTCTAAAGAATCAGTAATTATTGCTTCGCTTACGCATTTACAGCCGAGCTTACAACAGGGAGCCAATGTTTCTTCGTTCCCGCTGTTTACTTGAAAGTTCCAAATGTAGTCAGGTACTTCGTAACCTGGCCTTTCCAATGATATTTCCTTCTCCTCTGCTCCTCCCGGCGGGTAATGCATCGTATACTCTCAGAGATGGAGATTTTCATCAATTTAGACAAAATGATCTAGCCAGCGTAGCTGTCTCTTAATTCGCTGAGATGTCAATATCGTCGTATAATTCGTACAGCTCATCGTCCCATCGAATACATCAGGACGGGAATAATGAATGACTTTGTCTTTGTTCGTCGAGAAAATTTTAGTTTTCTATTGCTCACTCAATCCAAAGTAGCACCTATTGGCAAGAGTTATTCTACGTTGGATTTGGAGGCTGGCATTGTTGTAGGTGTTAATACTAGTTCCATCGAAATTATCTACGACTTCAAAGTGAATATGAATATCAAGAATGACGTAGTGTTCCAAGTAAGTTGACGACTGTTTGTTTGACGACAGGCGATAAGTATTTCGTCTTGCCCTCGTTCACTACCATACCCATTTGGTTCAATGAAACAAAGAAAACCGTCGCTTACTTTATTTAAATGTTGGTCGTTCAGTCAGTATTTTCTTTTGCTGATTTTTCAGCAGCTGTATTTATTGAAGTTTTTCAATTCCAACTTCACCTTTAACCACTTTACTGTTATGTATTTGAAACTTTTATGGAATAATTTTTAATTGTTAACAACAGCACGCCAGTCGTTTCTCCTGTATGCAATGTGGCGCCAATTGGAGATTCCAAGCGAAGCTAGACCCTTCGCCACCTGGTCCTTCCAACGGAGTGGAGGTTTCCCTCCTCTGTGTACACATCCTTAAAATAACATTATCTAGTCATTGGACGAAGTTTTTTTTTATTAATTTCAACTTATTTTTTTTAAGGGGGTAGTCTAGTCTAGAAATAAAATTTTGGGCAGTTTTTTGATTTAAAAAAAAAACCAAAAAATATTTTTACCATCCCTTTTTTTATGTTGTTTTTTGATATCTTAAGAATACAGAAAAAAAAAATTTACAAAAAAATATTAAAAATTAAATTAATCTGAAAAAAAATTCAAAAGAAATTCTTAATCAGTAAGGATGCTGTTATAGTTCGTTACCTCAGGGAACACGAAAAAGTTTTTTTTGAAAAATTGCGGCTGCCTGAAAATAAAAAATCATTTCTTACGCTTTTTTTGAAATTCCTTAATTTTTTTAAATATTAAAAACAAAAATTTTGACACGATGCTGGTAAGAACGATAAAGGATTATATAAAGAAGGTTCACACAAAAATTTCAAGTAAATCGGTTGTACAGAACTTAAATAATGCCGGTACCGTGTGGAAAAAAAGTAGTTTCGAGAAAAACGCATTTAAAAGAGTGAGTCTACTTACCTACCGGGCTAGGTACTGCGTCACTAAAGTAACTGTAGCTCCTAAAATAATTTTAATTTTATAAAATCCTTTGGAGGATATGTTCGTAAGGGTCTAAACTTTAAATATATGGAAAAAAAATCGAATTTTTCAAAATTCTAGAGTAGAATACCCCCTCAAGCCAAAAATGGAGAAAAGTTCACCAAACAATGAGATTTTTTTCAAAGTCTGAGAAAAAATTAAAATTGAATTTTTTTTTGTTCGTTCAAACACGAGGTTTAACTATATGCACTAACGGAATATTTTGGGATTATTAATTTTAGATGAACCAATAATAAGTTATGCTGTTCACGGCGAGAGCACTTTTTTTGTTACGCACCCAGGCAAATGAGGTCTCAACGGCTGAATTTTCAACATTTTTATAAAAAAAGGAGACATTGTTCAAATATGAACTTTTCGTGCCATATTATATTTTTAAAATTTATAATTGTTTATATTAAAAAAGCTTTGAGGTAAGATATGGCAATCATCGGTGATACACAAAAAAGGTGCTTATGACAATAACTAAAATGTAGTATATATATAATTATGGTTCGATTACCACTTATGCACATAATCGCAGTTCTGATGTGTTATTGAATGAATTTCGGCAAACTTATGGGCGTCATATGAAAATACATGGTTGCATTGTTAAGTAGGAATCAGTAATTTATATATATTATATAAATTATTATTTTTTTTCCAATACAAAATCAGTTTTTTCTACTTTTTTCATTATTCATCGCTTAACAGGACAATGATTAATGATGTTAGATGCGCTGTAAATTTCCACTGCTTTCCAGTATTCACCTCTGCACAGCGATAGATTTATAGGTAGTAGGGGCATATATGTATGTATATGTTATTGTGTGTACGTATGGTATATACATATATATGCGTGAGATAGCATATTCACCTCGCGTTTGCCAGGTGGATTAGGTTTAGATAATTGTACACAGCAAAGAAATCGTCTCAATAGAACATACTTGTATGGCCGTGATTATGCAATTTTCATTGCCCTATTTGTCTCATCGATCATAATTAATATTTGATTTTGTGTTTCTACGTTTACATAGAAAGTAATGGATTTCTCTGTTATGAAAATTGTAATTACGCAGTAGGAGCAATCCATCATAACAAAGTTGTAATAAATACTTACGGAAAATCTTTAAAAGTCGTGAGAATATATCAATTGTGTTTCAAAAAAAAGAGCAATATAATTTTTACAAAACTGAGGTTGATTCTCTTTAGTTCCAATTATTTAAACCATCAAAATGAGTTTTCTAGTGTTAATTGCTTAAATAGTTTTGAGAGGGACTCGGGAAGAGTTCTTCGAATCTTTAGTCGCGGTTAAGGCCAAGTTCATGTCTATGTTAAGTTGTTCAGATTCAGCGAACTACTGAGAAAAGTCTTGGCTATTTTTAATCCTCAAAGAGTCAGAGTAATTGCTTGCCAATCTCTACAGCTTCAAGCCGATCCGTTCAAACAACTTTAGCTTGATATTGACACTAGTCTTCATCGCATAGTTTTAAATGCTAAAGAGTTTTTTACCACAATATTATTATTACTAAGAAGTTACATGGATTTCCTGGGGGAAAAACAGCCTTTTTTCAAAATTTTTTTCTCACATAAAAAATGAAATATTTTAATATAATTTTTTTATTGTTACAAGCATACACTGAAAAAATTCTGAAGTTTTTTGGAAAAAAACATTTTAAGCTCGTCCATTGCGACGCCATTTCCGATGACCCCTCCGAAAAAGTATGCGTCGTCGTTGGTCGTTATCTATGTGTGTTTTAGTTAAAACCTTAATATATAACTTCGACGAAGGGGAAACAAAAAAAACTGAAAATTGGAATTATAGTAGACATTTTTGCAAACAAATGAAAATTTCGTGTCTTTTTTAAATTGTTGTAATCGAAAAAAATCCTTCGTCCAATTCTTTAAAAAACAACACAGTTTCGTGAAAAACGCGTTTAAGGTGAAAAATTTAATAAGCAATAAAAATTCAATTTTTTCGAAATTCGAATTATAACGATTTTTTTATTTTTCGGAACATGTTTGTATAAGATTGGCTCCTGTTTCAATGTACATAGAACTGATATTAAGCATGAGGTTTGATAACAATAAAGGCCACCCACCATATCCAAAATTGAAGTTCTTTTCATTCCAAATTTATTATTTTATTTATTTATTATTAACTTAGTGTTGTTTGAAGATTTTTATACCCTGAACAGCCTATATAAAATTTGCCACGAAGTTTATAACACTCAGAAGGAAATGACGAGGACTCTATAAAATATTTATAAACGATCATGGATGTTCTGCCGCCATTTAGCCATGCCTGTCGTTCATCCGACTGTTTGCCTGTAAATACGCTTCACTTCTTGAGGCCTTACCTTAATTTTGCATACCTATTTTTTTCTCCCAAAAGATTACCGCTTGTCAGAAACATTGATATCGGACTACTAGTGGATATAGCTGCCATACAAAACTAAACGGTGAAAATCAAGTTTTTGTATGGAAAATGTTTTATTTGACGAGACAGTTTTCAGGAAAGTTTATATTTGCACATCCCCACTCCGCCACTGCAGTTCTGCTGCAAAGGAGACTTTATATGATATGCGTAAGATTACCTCCCAATCTCAAACTTTTTAAAAGCTTCCATAACCACTTTACGTTTTTGGAGGAAGTCTTCACTACAATGCCTTTATGTATAAGGGCTCTGACCTGTCATGTCGACAGACTTGCTTCTGCTGTAGGCATTTAACAGTCCGTTCCTTGAAATTCATCCACTAATGTACTGGTCCATTAGCCCCTCTAGCGTTTTCTATAGAAATGGGGAAAAACTGAGAGAACAAAAGCCCTTAATAGTGACAAGAAAGCTATTACCGGCCCGAACCGGCGACTATGCTCGCCTGGAAATTCCCCTAGGGGTACTTCTTACATGTGTAGATAGAGATAGCGGAAAGTGAACATACAGACATAGCAGTAGAAATTTCTCACCACTCACGGTTTAGTTTCCAGTGCCATATTTTAGATATTCCAATCGAGCGTTACTGCGCGAAAGTTTAAAGCCAACCGTAGACAAACTGATTGGACCTTATTAGTGTGGCTTTAGGCCTGGAAATTCAACAACCGACCAGATATTCACCATGCGGCAAATGTTGAAAAAGACCCGTGAGAAGAGAATAGACAGACCTACATCTCCTCTTCGTCGATTTCAATGCTTTTGGCAGCACGAAAGAAAAATTTGGAACAATTTGAATGTGTAAACTGACGACTGAGCAATACCAAAGCTTCGTCAAGATCGGAAGCCGTTCGATACCAAACCGGCGACTTAAGCAAAGCGACTATCTTTTCGTGGGAAAATCCTACAGAAATAAAATTCAAGCTGCATAAGTAAATAGAGAAAGGTTCCAATTCTGTAAGAGTGTAAAGCTGCTGGCGTCCGCTGATGAAATTGATATCTTTGCAACCAACAACTGCGCCGTTAGTTCTACTTTCTCCAGAAATGGATAAGGAAGCGATGGAAATGGTCCAGGTAGTGAGAGAGGGAGAGAGGAAGAACTACTGGCGGCGCTGGCTGTTGTTAACTCGACTTTATAACCACGTAAGCGGTATCTACGCCAATAAAGAAGAAGAATGAGGTATGAATTCTTTGCGATAATATACCTATAACCTAGAGGTTTAATGACAGCCACTATCTCCTAGAAAGCCTTTTGACCTTCTTTATGCTTGAAGATCTCGTTAACGAATAACTCCGGAGTCCACAAAGGGGACTTTTAATATACATTTATTATATATAACTATCGAATTTCACCAGAATCACTGAGAAAGACTTAGAAGCGTTCGAATATGTTCGTTTTCGTTCGTTTTATATTTCCAACTATTAATTTTTTCAAACAATCTAATTTCTACACCATTCATTAACAAATTGCATTGATAACATTCCAGCTTTACTTTTAAAAAACCCGTATTCTTCGCTTCCATTATAAGGCGTATAAGCGCAACGCCTTAAACAACGTGCTCACCTCACCGCCACACCCACGACCAAATTAAAGACCCAAATTACTCAACCATTCAAGAAACTACTATATTATTACACTACACAAATATATTATTAGCACTATTCTTTGTTTGTCTGTTGTTTAAATGCAATGGTTCGCGCAAACCAATCAAACAATTTCAATTTCGAAAACAAAGAAAGGAAACATCAAACGCTTCGCTCAAAAAGGGGACAAACCGAATATTCGTCTAAGTACCAAAAGGTAAAAACACGTACAAACAATTCATTGTCCTTTTAATACATATCTGGTTATTTTTGTTGTTGTTGCACTGGTTCGATGTCCTTTTTTACTGTCAGCACGCTTGTCTGCAGCGACTTTTCGCATGTCCTTTTTGTTGGTAGGCGTCAATGGTTTTGTGTATTTAACGCACCTGTATCTACATGGTTATGTATATATGTGTGTGTATGTGTGTGTAACTGGTAGGAAAAGTCAATTTGACACACAACAAGGATACGTCGTGCGCACAGACGCCAAGCCGAGGCGGTCCGTCTATTCGAAACTATTCCGCAACTATCAAAGTAAACGTAATAAAATACTGTTTTTTTTATGGCCGAGTTGATAAAAGGACGCATGCAACAAAGTGTGTGTTGATAGTTGTAAGTCTTGGCTGGTGTTGTTGCTGTTTTTGTTGTAGCCTTTGAAGAGTAATGACAGCAATTTTATTGCAGATTAACTGCTGCTGATGTCTGTGGGTTGGTCTTTTTTATTGGTATTGGTTTACCTTTTTTCGTTGTTATGCTTTTGTTGTTGTTATTATTACGGCTTGCGTCGGCTAATATGAAGTCTTTTTTGGTGGACCGCACGCACGTGATCATTGTTTGCCACACATGCTTATGTAGCTCTTTTGTCGTCTATCAGCACACAAAGCCATACATATATACATATATGTATACGCACGCACCGTTATTTATTTGTTGTGCCCCGGCTAAGCAGGTATTGATGCTGTAAAGCCACTTGTCAATAATCATCATAGTACGCTTGTTACGACATTAGTTTTGTCGCTAAGTGGTGACGCTTCAGCCGAGAGCAGTTGAGTGAAACGCCGTCTGAGTTGGGCTTATCTCCAAAGGTTAGAGATAAACTCACCGTTTACAGGAAATATAGATTTTATGAGTCTATTTAAGACAAAATTTCGGTATGAATATGAAATGGAACAAACTGGGCTGGATATCGAAATTAATTGGTCATAGAGATGCTATCGGTTTCGAGGTACAGCTGTTGGACGAAAGAAAAATATATCAGCTCTTGTGGCCTTTTTTTCCATATTTGTATTTTTTCATGAAAAATTCACTCTAAATTGTGTTTTTTTAAATTATCTTATTCTTATTGGCGTGAAGTGACAAATCAAAAAAAAAAAAATAGGAAGACTCTGTTCATAATAAAAAAATTCTCTATTTTTTTCTTCCAAACCTACATATGTATGTCGTCCAACAGACTTTAATGATTTCAAAGCCGCTTGGCTATCTAAATATTAATATACAATATTTCTTCTTGTGGACACACTCTTGGTCAGCGCGAAACAGAAAACTTTTTCCTTTAATTACTGAGCTCTCCGCTGGAAAAACACTGCATTTGTCTCTGGTATTCGGAAGGCGATTTGAGTACCGAATTTTGCTGTAAATACTCTACCGATCGATTATCTAATTTGTATAGATGCTTGTTCCTGTGCCCTGTCCACTTCCCTCGTTTTTCCACTATATTCTGGAAGGGAAGACAATATTGTGGACTGAATTCAAGTCTAAATAGATTCCGTAAGTCCGTTGTATTGAGCAGAAGCGAGAATGTACGAAGTATGTATGTATGTATGTACGAGTATATCATAGAATGCTCTTTACTACAGACGAACTTTTACTTTCATCAGCACCGGGGGTCTTATCCTGCCCACAAAGGCCCGACACTTGTTTCTAATTGGTCAACTGTATCTAGCTTAATGACATTAATCATTGACTTGATGTTACAAAAATTAGTTTTACGTATATAAATCACGTGGCCTAATTAATCAACTCACAGATCCATTGCTTGATATGTTTCGTCCCACTACGAATTTGTATTTTAGCGAATTTTATGTTTTACTGGCCCAATTTATAGAACAATTTTTTACTTAAAACATTGATGATTAAAAGGAGGCGTCAAAAGTGAAGGATAGTGTGCTAAACGAATATTACCTACAACTTCGGTCGAAAGTAAGCATGATCTAAAAATATGTTCTAAATGCAATGTACACAGGACAATTGGTTTTTTCTAAAAGCTAGAGAACTTGAATAGTTTTAAATACTATGTTAGGTTAGAAAAAATAACTAATAACAGAGCTCAAATAAATAATATTTGAATATTGATAACATATCACGCATTTGTCATATTACAGAAAATAAAAACATGTGATGCGTTACATCTTGCTAGCACGTAATCAAGCTATACCTCGAAATTGTTGTATTACCGAAAAACAAAAGAAGTGACACATCTTTTCTCAAAATATTGTTAGCATCACATAGTGGCATCATGCATCATATAGTACATATCGCTCATTTACTTCAACAGTGTCATAACTCAAAAAACTGATTTTTTGAGTTAAATACAAAAAAATGTGCTCAATATCATGGTTAATATTGTATAAAAAATTCTGTGTGATTAGTAGAAAATTGAACGCGTGAGATGAAAAAGTGCCGTTATTCCACTTGTTGTGACGCGTCAAATTTTTGCTACAGCATCGACACATTTCAATTTAACATGAGTCGTCGTCGTGTAAAGATTATTAGTTTTTCCGAAAAAAACGATATATTTTGTGTTACAGCGATTTATGTGAAAAGGTAGTTATATTTTTCATGTTGCTAATTTTCATGTAAATGGTATTATTTTGCGTTGTGACTATACTGTTGAAAAATTTTAGTTCCTCATAATTTGCGCAACACAATATGTGACGTTGTTGTTGAAAATAAATTATTTACATAACTAGGTATTTTGTTTTGTGACGTTTTTTTCGTGAAAAAAATGGGCTGTGTAGAAATGGCGATTTTGTGTTAATATAAAATATGTCATTATTTACGAAAATAGTATCGGCTATAATATAAAAACACCTTCTCATAGCGTAAAATGATACGCTATTGCTGATAATAAAATTACGAATTTCGACTTTTTCTAGCTTACTTGGAAATGTCATTATCCAAAAATAATTGCGGATCTTCTACATCATTGTTCTCAGAAGATAGTGACAATTCCATAGTTGATGTGACATACTTCCCAGTTTCTGCTAACGATTCCAGTGATAGTGTCTACGGCAATGATGAAGATAACCCACCACATCCGACCACGGTAAACAGCATAATTTATGATAACTGCTTCGAGGAAGATTCTCCAGATCTAGAATTATGTACGCCAGTACCTGAACAAAACTCCTTTGATCTGCAACCAAGCACATCAACTTCAAACATAAACAATTCTTCCACCATTCTTGTTAGTCCGGCGATGAAAAAAAAAAGAGGAAGCAGCCAGAAAATTGGAAGAAAAATATGTATTGTAAAAAAAAGAGAAATAGTGCTGAACACTATGAAAGCTTAAAAAAATTATTCGAAACAAAAGAGAAATTAAACCTCCGTGCGGTGAAAACTGTCGGTATAAATGTTCAAATATATTTAGCGAAGAGTAGAGAAAAGAGATATTTTCCTCATATTGGGCTCTGGGCGACATTGAGAAGCAGAGGCAATTTATTTCCAATTGTATGAAACTCGTTGACACCACTGACTCATTCATTACTACAATTCGATCAGCTAAGAAAACAGGCCACCCATTCTTAGTGCAAGAAGTGTCTTATGGAGATTTCTTTGACCTCAAATTACTCTCTAATGACATGGGTCCATTGAATATGGGAGAAATTTAACTCTCTCAAGTGAAAATCCTGAAGGTTCAACGAGAGTCACCCAACTCTGTGCTTTTCAAATCATCATACGCCGAGGAGAAGTTCAGGGAAGCCACTATAATCAATCCAAGAAGAAACATAGCACACCGATTGATTTACAAAAAGCCTACCACTCCAAAATCGAAATTCCTAATAATAAAAGACAAGATATCAACGAATTAATTAAAAAGAACTTGATTCCACGCTTTTATCAAGAATTTTATAACAATTTGTGATTCAATCATATATGTAACGGGTGATTTTTTTGAGGTTAGGATTTTCATGCATTAGTATTTGACAGATCACGTGGGGATTTCAGACATGGTGTCAAAGAGAAAGATGCTCAGTATGCTTTGACATTTCATCATGAATAGACTTACTAACGAGCAAACGCTTGCAAATCATTGAATTTTATTACCAAAATCAGTGTTCGGTTCGAAATGTGTTTATCGACAAATTTTGTTCAGCGATGAGGCTCATTTCTGGTTGAATGGCTACGTAAATAAGCAAAAATTGCCGCATTTGGGGTGAAGAGCAACCAGAAGCCGTTCAAGAACTGCCCATGCATCCCGAAAAATGCACTGTTTGGTGTGGTTTGGTACGCTGGTGGAATCATTGGACCGTAATTTTTTCAAAGATGCTGTTGGACGCAACGTTACGGTGAATGGCGATCGCTATCGTTCGATGCTAACAAACTTTTTGTTGCCAAAAATGGAAGAACTGAACTTGGTTGACATGTGGTTTCAACAAGATGGCGCTACATGCCACACAGCTCGCGATTCTATGGCCATTTTGAGGGAAAACTTCGGACAACAATTCATCTCAAGAAATGGACCCGTAAGTTGGCCACCAAGATCATGCGATTTAACGCCTTTAGACTATTTTTGTGTGGGGCTACGTCAAGTCTAAAGTCTACAGAAATAAGCCAGCAACTATTCCAGCTTTGGAAGACAACATTTCCGAAGAAATTCGGGCTATTCCGGCCGAAACATGCTCGAAAAAGTTGCCCAAAATTGGACTTTCCGAATGGACCACCTAAGACGCAGCCGCGGGTCAACATTTAAATGAAATTATCTTCAAAAAGTAAATGTCATGAACCAATCTAACGTTTCAAATAAAGAACCGATGAGATTTTTTTTTTATGCGTTTTTTTTTAAAAAAAAGTTATCAAGTTCTTAAAAAAATCACCCTATATTTCCACTATTTACTAATTATTTCTACTATTTTTAAAAACTGAAAATTAATTTCATATAAAAATATGTTTTGATGCTATGAATTTTTGTATTTTATTTTTTTTACGTTAAAAACCCCCGAAAATAAAATGTCTAAATGTATAAATTTTCGCCCATTATTCATAAAAAATAAATATAAAGCTCCTATAAATGGAAATTCAGCTGGAAATGTCATTTTAAAAAACTTTATATAAACCATTTTTATTGATTATGAATATGGGGGTTTGTATTTTATTTCTCAACAATAATGACACATTTAGTTTATAACCGAGAAATTTCTATGTTTTTTCAGAAACAATGACATAATTCAAAGCAGAAAAGTTTTTGTTCAAGAAAAAATTGGTAAATCATTAATTTCGGTCGAATTTCTTCTATAATGTATACTACACATGACATATCACTAGTTTGCATAGAAAATCTGCGATCTTAACTTTTATTTAACCCACAAAAGAAAGCTAAAAACTAAAAATGCTCTCCTGAAAAATGCGTTTTTTGAGTTATGACACTATTGAAGGAGTAAATGAGCGATATATATGTATCTCACATCACATCAATTCTTAATTGACACATCACATCATACATATCATATCATATCACATCATACATGTCATATCTCAATCACATCACTTTTAACTACAAACACATTAATAGCATCTTATCATAGTGCATGTCAAAAGAAGTCAAATTTACTATGTCTTCCGGCCCCACCAACCACTCCTCAATGCTTATTATACCAAATGATCGTATAATGTTGCTTCCCAAACCCAGCGCACAACCCTGCGGAGGGGATGCTTCGCCTTCTCACTTTAGCTCGCCTTCAAAAGGATGTTCTTAGGCTACCCGGAGGATACTTGGTCAAAGACGGGAAGTCGTGAGCTGCTTGCGTTATATATAAAAGAATAATTTCTGGCTACTCCCAAGTGAATGGCGATTAGAAAACTTTCCTCACTTACGTGAACTTCTACACTTGACTCCATCCTGGCTCAACTGACGCGCTGCTGTTAACTCGGCTATAATCGAGTAAGCGGTGTCTACGCCAATTAAGAAGAAGAAGAAGAATTGGACGAAATTGATCTTGACAACATCTGGTTTCAACAAGACGGGGTTACGTGCCACAAAGAATGTGCAACGACCGAATTATTGTGAGAAAAGTTTGAACGTTCGATTATTGCAAGAAATTGTGACATTGAATGCCCTCCAAAAAGTTGTGAGTTATCACTATTAGACTACTACTAGTAGAGCCATTTGAAGTCATTGGTCTTTAGCAATAAACCAGACTCTCTTCTAGCTTTAGAAGCCAATATTAAATGCGCTATTTACGACATCTGACTTGATTTAGTAGAAAAAGCATTCGAAAATTGGGTTCATGGAATTGGTTCCTGCAAAAGAAGTCGTGGAGATGATGATGTTTTGAGTGATATTATGGTCAGAATTTAATTATACCGATTGAACTTCAGATTAAAAAATAAACAGTTAGTTTGTTTTAATTTTTTTTACTTCTTAAGAAATAATATCACCCTTATTGGAAACCCCTGTACAAGAAATCTCAGTGATAGCTTTGGCTATATTGATTTATAGCTCACTAGCTCTTGCAATTTATTATTGAGTTTTTAGGAAATCCCCTTGCAAGACAGAAAGAGTTAAAAACAAAAAAAAAAAGATTATTACAGTTAATGATTAAAGGACTAGTCAATACTTTTGATTTTTGATTTATTGCAAGAAATATTTTTGTTTTTTTGTGTGAAAAAGTTTACACTTCAGAGTGGTTTAAAAATCCAAATATTTCTCTCACATTTTATTCCTTCGAGTATTACCTGATAATTTCAAGTCAAAAGGTTACTTCACCAACTCTGAAAATAGTATTTCGAGAAAAACGGATTTATAGGTTTGGAAGTCGATTATATTAAATTAAAAAAAAAATATTTCAAATATGCTAAGGTCTTCAAAACTATTTGCCGTAAAAACTTCGAATTTTCTCTAATTGATGTGCATTAGAAATTTATTCGAAAATTTTTTTTTTAACTCATAACTGGATATAATCTTTTAAATCATATGACGTTGCACTTTCATTTCAATTCCCATTTCATATTATGGTCGTTGTTTCATAATGGCTTTCCTAAAGAACAAGGTGCATCGTTAGGCAGCCTATATATTTTTAATATTATTATTATATTTCAAAGCGTCAGTTATGTTTCATTTTAAACCTTGACAATCGAAAAAGGGTTCACAAATTCACACACATATGAATCATATTTTATTGAAAAATGTTCACCAAACATTCTGTTCACATTCCACCAATGCAACAGCGAACAGTCAACAAATTTCCCACTCGCTTAGCTGCGGTCAAAACTTTGTGGCAATAAATTTTTATAGCCCGATCTATGAAGCGGTTAAGAACACCTTTTCCGTTGGTATTTCGAATATTTCGGCACACAAATGAGGTGGCCATTTACAAAGGCAACTAAAAACAAAATACAGCGTACATAAAAATAATTTAAGCTAAATGTTGAGGAACGAAAAATACACAAATTAATACCAAAAGTAAAATGCTAATAGAAATACAAAAAAAAAGACCAGCAAGTTGCAAGCGCTTAATGCCGACGCTAATACACCCAGTGCCATGGCCTAAGCAAACAAGCAACGGTGCGACCATATATTTTCAAAGTGTCATCAAGCGCACCTTTGTTTCTACCTAATTTCCTACGCGCCGACGTAATATTCTTGTTTCAGAATTTTATTTGATTTTTTCTCTTTCTTCTGCTGTTTGCCCTTCTGGCCTAAATGAAATGAGTTTTTAATTTTCCATTTTGCTGTTTTCAAAACACATTTCAAATGTTCATACATACATACATTAAATTGTTGTTGTTGTAATGAAACGTCGTTTTTTACAGATAGTTTTTACTCAATCGACAAATAAACCTTTTCAGTTTTTTTCGAAATGCAAATATGTACACCTCTATGTGTTTGTGTGTGTATCAATGCGCTGTGTGTTTGCTTCAACTGCGCCGCGGTCGCAGCGTCGCGCCTGCCATCGCCACTGAGTCTTTTACTTTTATCGAAATTAAGTGGAGAATTTCTTGTTTAAAATTGATTGCTTCAATTTGGTGATAATTTTTGTTTGCCACATCGCAGAGCTGGGCAGTTGCGCGCTGCTGCGCGCGGGGGCACACGCAAGCGCACCGCCGCGATAGCGTCCGCTATCGAGTTTCGCATTGCCGCGCGTCAGCTCATTTCCTTTGCTTCGTCTGCGACATCGGCTGCGATTCAGCATCGGCAGTTTATCGGTGCTTTTGAAATAAATACACTCTTCTCCTCAGACTTTTTACTTTAATTATGCGCAACGCTCGCTTGTTCACCGCCTGTATTTGTTTGTTTAATGCGTTTTATTGTTTTGTTATTTGTGTATTTGTGTTGATTTTCGGTTTTGTCGCCATCATTTTGTGCCGAAAATGTAAATTGATGAGTGTTGCAGTGTTGCGCGCATGTAGGCCGCCCATCAATTGAGCGGACCTTACTTATTTACTCATTACCGCGTGTAAGTGCCGCAATGGAGTCCATTCATTTGGTGACCGTAAGCGTAGCGCTCCGCCTTGAATTGGTCGTTTAAGCGCGCGGCAGTACGTGCTTGCCGCCAAGCTGGCTGGAACGCGCGACTGACCAGCAAAACGTATGCATATAAGTATATACATATATATATCGATATACATATATGTGTCCATATAGCGCTTTGACACTGTTCAATGGCGATTCTTTCTTCTGTGCCTTTGCTTTGATTACCGTACGTTTATTTGCCTATAGATTTGTGCGTTGTTTGTGCTCGCACTGGCGGCCACTTGGCTGCCCCATTCGTCGAAAGAAGGTGCGCTCGTGTGCCCACTATCAAAGCAGCTTGGTCCCTTTGTTGCAGTTGCGCCGGCAACGACGCGTTATCGTCCATGACAATACACTAAATTAACGACACATTTTAGCTGGCTGATAAGTTTGTGGAAGGCAATCAGTGTTTGAAGTGCTTGTCATTTGCTTACTGAGCAATAGATAGGAATATGAAAGGCGCAACGTGGCGCGTTTGCGGTTAGTGGGGCTTACTCTACGGAGTTCTCCATCGCAATGAAATTGATTTGGAAAACAAATACATGCATTTCGGGCATATTGATTAGCAAGAATATTATTTAGTAATTATGATATCGATTTAGAAAAGAGTAAAGTGTGTTAATTGTGCTTACCGTTATTCCGTGCCTACGCGAGCTATTAATTGTATGCCCAAATTATGTCGACAAGGGAAAACAAGTTGATTATTAGATATATTTTTATTGAATTTCTTCGTTTTGTTTTTAGACCAATATAGATTAGATTTTTGATTATTAGGCAAATGCTATTCAAGATAATTTATTCTACTTCTGGCAGCATAATTGTTTCATTGCCCGATATAAACGATATAAAGTCAACCACAAAGATTAAAATCGCATTTTTGGGTATATGAGGGTCCCCTAGTCCCTTTGCTCAATGTATTTTTTCTTCTTATTTACGGGTACTAAGTCGAAAACTTTCAAAGCTGTAGTGTTCTCTTCCTTCCTGTCTTCAGACAATAAGACCTAGCCAGCGCAGCCGCTGTCAATGTCGTTGTGTATCTAGTACAGCTCATCATTCCATCGACTATGCTACTCACCATTCCCAATGCGCAATGGATCATAAATCTTCCGCAAAACCTTTCTTTTGAACACTCTTAAGGCCGACTAATAGGATGACGTCATCGGCATAGACGCACCATATGGCAGGGCAAGAATGATTAGGGACTTAATGAGTTTGGTGTTAGTTCCTAGAGAGAGGACTTTACTTTTTACAATTGCCTACTCAGTCTGAAGTAGCACCTGTTGGCAAGAATTATTCGTCGTTAGATTTCGAGGCTGACGCTGTTGTTGGTTGTTAATGCTGGTTCCAAGATAGACGAAATTATCCACCTTTTTGAAGTTATGGACTGTCAAAAGCTCCACCGGGCAATCTATCTTCATGGTCGGGCAATGGTATGTCTGCTGCATTGTCATCGAATGTGGAATCGGGTTAATCACCTTCTGATGTTATGCTATCACTGCTATTCAGCAGGTTGGAGAAGTGTTCCCTCTATAATTTCAATATGCTCTGGGCTTCAGTCATTAGATTACCTCTGGGGGGTTCTACAAGAGAAACTTCCCGTCTTGAAACTTTTTGTTAGTCGTTGCATCCGTTCGTAGAAAATTCAACAGGGAGTTCAGTAGGGTAAATAAAATCTTTATGGTTAGCTTATAAGTGGGGGGGGTGATTCAAGGACCAATTTCATTTATTTGCTCTCTACAGATTTGTGATATATTACAGATTGTATGTTCATGTAATTTTTCTAACATATATCCCATTATTGCGTAAGGATATGAATGTAATGCTTTGCATCAAATTGGTTTGCTTAGATTGAAAATTTGTTAATATAGTTTCTAACGTACAATCTATAATTGTAACTTTTTCACTTTTAGTTTTTTTTTGACATAACACTTTTTCGTCCGAATTTTTCCCCATTCAACTGTGTCCTGGAAGGTAAATATTTCTACTAACTTTATTGTGGCATAGGTTTTGTAGTTTG